>NC_052504.1:95057596-95315823 GCF_014356525.2 Nilaparvata lugens
CTCATCCCCAGTCTGGAGGGCCGATTCGAGGATGAGGAACTCAGGCAGATACTGGAGGATATCCAGACCAAGAGAAGTCTACAGTATTGAGCGAGTCTCCAAGGTAATATAGCTTTATTTAGATTATTTCTGTGATCAACTTACCTTATTACAGTATTTGGCACCGGCTCCACGGGCAGTATTATATCTATTGTTATTACCTATTGTAATAGGTAATATTAATAGAAAGAATTTTTCTATGATGTCAGCTCATGAATCTTATATAGATAAATAGTGATCTGTTAGGCATTCAATGTGATCACACCCTTAGTCTGTACGCAGCTCTACATTCAGATATTTCAAAACATCGAAAAATATTAAATTAACTGAACAATCAGTATTCTAATGATTGTTCGGCAGGAATTTTACTGCTTGGTTTAGTTTTATCATAGAGAAACAATAGCATAAGTAGATGGTATAGGGCTTTTATGTCGCAACTTTGATATGGCGGAAGGTGTGGCTCGTTCATCAATTGGGCTAGTCAGTCGGGTCGAGCGAGGGGTTTGTTACCACTGTCTGAAAAAAATGGCTTTTGGTGGCCCTGAAAAAGGGCCAAGTTTGTTGCTGGTGGCCCTGAAAAGGGACCAAGATTGTTGCTGGTGGCCCTAAAAGGGACCAAGGCAGGCTAGATGTTTAGTAGTCGTCGACTGGCGCGATACCACGCCGCGCGAGGGTCCCGGGCAGGTCCGTCTGGTGCGAGAGCAGGCCGGCAGGGGCTCAAGTCAATGGTTCGCAGTCTCCACTCTGGTTTACCCGGGCTACGGAGAGGGCTGACCGGGTGATCTACTAGCCAGAGGTCGTGCCGAATCACCGCCGGGAGGACCTCCTCGACCACTTCCTCGTTTAGAAGGGGCCTTCGGTCAAACCCCGGGCAGGCAGGGTCGTAGGCTTCCGCTGCACACACTCCGATGTCGGTTCGGCACCCAACCCGCGCATCCAGAATCGCGCGCCAGTTGTTAGGCTGGGGCGCTAAGTCTTGGGGCGCAGCTGGCGCGGCGGTGTACAGCCTCAGCCTCTCCTCCACCTGGCGAAGCCGACGTAGGGCCCTCCTCTTCTGGATTCGGCGGCCGGCGCGGTTCCTCCTAGGCATCGGCTGGGTAGTAGACAAGGAAGACACCTCAGGTTGCGGTTAGTCTCGCCGTGGTTCCCTCTTGGCCTGCTCGCTGCTCTGCTCCTGGTCTCGGTAGTGGTCTCGGCTGGTAGTGGTCTCCGGTAGTGGTCTCGGCTGGTGGTCTCTTCTGGCTCTTCAGTGGAAGGCTGCTAGTGAGCAAGTGCTATCGAGGGTAGCTGAGTAGCCCCCTTTTATTCACAGTCCCCGAGTTCACCTGCGCTGCTATTGGCCGGCGGTGCTCGGCCAATAGAAACGCAGGAACGGGTGGCGGCGACTGAGGCGCACCCTGGTGGCGGGTGGGTCAACCACTCATTTGGTTGATGCGTGGCGTGGGGAGCAGAGCAGAGCGGCAGGCTGAAAGGTAGCGAACGCGAGGGAGGTATCAATTCCCCCCCCCCCGTTTGAGGTAGCCACGGCGAGAATTTATTGATTGCAAAAAACAAGATACAATGTTTACAAAATATACAAAAGTGCCATTGGGCGATAATTTTACAGAAGTGAGACCAGAAGGGTCTCCCCAAACAGGTGGGTTGTGGTCAATAATTACAGAAATAAGACCAGAAGGGTCTCCCCCAACAGGTGGGTTGTTATTCCAAGAGATGTTGCTGGTCGGTGGTTGGAGCCGGGCGTAGTTGAGTCTCGTACACCTTGATGGTCTCGTTGTCACGGGTGATCCAGTAGACAGCTCCTTGGTTGTGGGCGACCGTATATGGTCCCTTCCATCTGGGTGCTAGGCCCGCGTGGAATTTCTGAGCCTTGTTTGAGAGTTGATGATTCCGTGTGAGCACCTGGTCGCCGATCTGGTAACGAGGCTGTGTCTCGGCTATCGGGTCTCCGAAAATGTCTTATGACAAAACCTGTACTTTTGCATTATCAAGATGATAGGGAGACAGTCCTTATGACAGATGCTTGTAGTGTTGGAATCGCTGGATGTTTATGCCAGTTAGATGACGACGGAGCTATGAAACCAGTATCTTACGTTTCTCGAAGATTGAGTAAAAATGAAGAAAATTGGCCAGCAACTCATTTAGAAATGTTAGCTGTAGTATATTGCATTTCACATTTCAGACCCTTACTCTTGAATAAAAAGTTCACAGTTATAACTGATCATAGTAGCCTCCAACATTATAGAAACATAAAAGAGCCAAACTCTCGTCTTGCTAAATTAGCAGCGAAATTAGTCTATTATGATTTTGAAATTAAGTACAAGCCAGGGAAAAATCTCCAGCTCATAGACGCATTATCAAGAGCTCCCATAGATGTACCAATTGAGAATGAATGGCAAGAAATCAATACAATACAATGTGCAAATATAGGCTTATTACAGAAACAAGACCCATATTTAAATAAAATATATCTTGCGATTCATGACCTAAATGCAGCAGAAAAGCAATTTGCTAGAAAATCCCGAAGTTACTTGCTTAAAGACGATATTCTATATTACAAAGATTCTCAATACAAAACAAGTTTTCTCCATATTTTAGCACTTCCACAATCTTTAGTTCCACAAATCCTACAACAATTTCATGAGTCTGTTCATTTTGGCGGTCACTTAGGAATAGAAAAGACTATTTCCAAAATAAGAGTAAAATATCACTGGCCAACAATGAGACAAGACATCATTGATTACGTTAAATCCTGTCCAACCTGTCAAAATACAAAAACAGCAAAAACAAAACCAGCAGGATTGTTGAAGCCGATAGAAATTCCAAAACAACCATTTCATACCATATGTATAGATGCAATAGGCCCTTTATCACTGAGCGGAGGTCGCTATAAGTATATATTAGTAGCAGTAGACCGAGCTACAAGGTTTGCCTTCTGTGAACCAGTAGTTTCCATTGATGCAAAAACAACAGTTAAATTCTTCACAAATTTTTCCACTACGTATGGATTACCGAGAGTCATACATACAGATAATGGTACGAATTTCAGGTCAGAATTAGTAAAACAATTTTGTGTTTCACTAGGAGTGACGCAAAAATTTGGCTCCAGTTACATGCCAACTAGTCAGGGCATAACTGAAAGATATAACCATACGCTAATAACTATGTTGAAATGTTACATAAATGAAAAGCAAAACAATTGGCATTCCAACATAAAGTATGTGTGCTTTGCCTACAATATTTCATATCAAGAATCTCTAGGATACACACCTTTTTATCTAGTACATGGTTTTCATCCACTCAGCCCTTTCGATGTAGCATTTTTACCCCCATCAGCTGAAATAGATCGATTTCAAGTGCTACACGATCTAGCTGAAATTCGGTCACAATTACCGAATATAATACAAAAGGCCCAACAACGACAAAAGATTCGCTTTGATGAAAAACATAAACATGTAGAATTTCAAGTAGGAGACAAGGTGCTTGTATCGTATCCACCAAACGAGCCTGACACTTGTAAAAAATTCAATAGTCATTTCAAAGGCCCTTATACAATTTCTAAGAAGATTTCAGATCACAACTACGAAGTAATTTTAGAAAAAAGAGGTCAATTTGTTCCAGAAGTAATACATGTCCGTAGAATGAAGAAATTTTACAGTAGATAAAAGATTCCATTATTATGATTAATATTCAAGTATTTTTGAAATATACTCATCAGAATATAATGTAAATTAAAACCTTATCACTTCAACTGAAGAAAGAAAAAAACCTTCGTATTGTAAATTACGTTTACAATAATTGAAGATTTTGTTTGAAAAATACAAATACTTCAATAATTTCACTCATTTTAATGTAATTGTCACAAGCATAATTTCAGAATATATTATTGTATATTCTTAAATATTATTTTGCATAAAATTGACACTTCTTTAAGCTGTTACAATTCTGGAAAAATTTGATCAGATGAGCTTGTTGCTGTTGATTTATCAAATTCTCATTTTCATCAATTATTATTTTCTTACTTCTATTTAAATTATTATACTTCAATACTTATTTTTGTTTTTCACTTATCAATACAATACAACTTATATTGAGAAAGAATAACTGATCACTTATTATTGATGAGACATTTAAAAACCCGATTTTTTTGCATTCATTTGAAGTCAAATTGAGTTGAGTAGGCCTATTCATTATTTTCATTAATATTATGGAGATATATTCATAGCATCTCCATTATTCAACAATTGATAAGAGCATTCATTACCTTTTTATGTGAATAAAGTACCTTTTTATGTGAATCTATAATAATTGAATAAATTTATAATGAATAATTTGAATGAATTTATTGTTGAATAAATTGTAAATAAAAAGTAATTTGAGAAAATTCATACATACATTGATTATTGAACTATTCAAGAGACAATTTAGTATGCTACTGCAATTATTATTTTTATGTACTTTGTATGTAGGTAATCAAATTAATTGTAAATAATCAATTTATCAAAATAACTTGTGTATATAGAACACAAAGAGATACAACGAGTAAACTATTGTAATAAAATTTTGATTCAAATATAATATGATAATATTGATATTTAAAATGCACAAAAATAAAGATCTATAAATTAAAGTAAAATGTTTTAATTTACAGTAGCGAATATTCAATCAATAATATGTAGCAGTGAATCTAAATGCCAAACAAATAATAAATTTAATATCTCGATGTAAAATAATTATTATTAACTTTTCAGAAGCCAGAACCCACCCGGTAAGTCATGTTTCCTCAAGCCCTTCCCTTACTATTTCTGATATGGTGTATGGAAACAGCAGCTGTCAAGGTGTTCTCAGGAGTAATTCTTCAACCAATTCCTCACGTACACGCTTATGAAGCTTCTGTGCCTATCAGCTACAAGACGAACTTTCCAATGGCGCAGATGACTCTTCTCCAAGCGGACAAAGTATTCCAACCCAGATGCCCACTACACTCTGATTGCTCGATCGAAAAAGTTATTGAGCAATTATACAACTCAATAAACGAAATCATCAAACATGATCACCAGAAAACCTCGAAAATGAGTCGTACTACTCGGTCGATCGACGCAATAGGAGACTTCCTACACTTCTGCTGCGGCACAGCGACAGACGGAGAGCTCCATGGACTCGAATTCAACGAGCAGCATATCACAGACCACCTGAATGCTTTCCAAAGTCTCGTGAAAGACGACCATCAAGATCTAATCAAAGTGACGGGAGAATTAAACCTCTTCACTAACAACATCTCTAATCAGTTCCATGCAGCCTACAAACTTTTCAAAAAATCACAAGTAGCAGCAGATGAAGAACTCTACACTCAAATGATTGCATACGCTTTTCACATATACTCACATCTATACCTCATTGCCAGACGAAACTTCATCACATCAATAAAAGAAACCTGCCAACAAAAATTAATACCAGCAAACGTCATCAAACCAGAATTGTTATTGAAGGACCTCTCTCAGCTACAAGAGAAGATGAATTCAACAACAAATCAACAGTTGGCGGTCGATCTCAAAAATTATCAGCAGCTATATCAACTTCCAATAACAACATGCCGAGTCACAGAAGAAGACGTTACAATCACGGTGAAGATTCCAATTGTCACGAAAGCATCGAACTTCACTTTATTCAAGTACATTCCCACCCCACTCAGCTGGAAAAACCAATCGTGTTGGCTGCCAAGAGAAGACATGATCATTGCGAAAAGCGGAAACACCATTCAAGTTTTGGCCGGAAAACAACTAGAGCTTTGCCAAGTACCCAAAACAAAGCTCTGCTATCTACCTAGACAGCAGCATTCAGGAGAATTATCATCAAAATGTACGGAGCATCTCGTTATGTCATCAACGTTACAACAACTACAAGAATTTTGCGTTTTCACCTGTACAAGCAACACGGATGCCGTCCAAATTCTAGAAATGTCACCTACGGTATTCTATGTCACCAACATTCAACCAGGGACATCAATTAAATGTGAAGGAGGAGAAGAACAACTATTATCGACTACTCTTCCAGGAACAATTCAAACATCTATCCCGTGCAACTGTGAGCTACAGGAGAAGAACAAAACACTTATCAGAAAGACATTTCCTTGTGACTCCCGTGCTCCTCTAATTCCAAATATTCAACACTTCTTACCTTTACACTGGCTAAATATTAAATCATTAAAAGTAGATTCTTTTCAACCACATAGAAATCCTCATTTTGATAATTTTACTGATATTTTGAAAGATGACTGGAATGTAACAATACCAACATTGTTTATTCATAACAATATAGCACCAGATTTATTTGAAAAAGTAACACTTCCAAACAGTTGGTATGATATTTTTAATTCTACTTCCATGGCATTCTATTTTATTTATGCATGGTTAGCACTGATTACTTTGGCATTACTGTACTTCATAAATAAGATTCACATGCTACTGACTCTAAAAAAGGCTCAAGAAAAACCCACAATACATATGATGGAGCTTAAAGATTGAACAGTCAAATACCACAGAAATTGTTAAAAAGAAAAACGTTTTGATGTAACTTTTCTTTTGTGTGTCAATTGTCTTATGTAATTAATCAAAACTGAACATAGGATATTATTTAGTTGTGTTATTGATCTGTATTATTTATTTATTGATCTATTGAATGCTCTATTAATGAATATTAATTTACAAATTATTGATATTTCAATTGAATTACATGATTTACCTATTGAAGATTAATTAAATGCATTATTGTTGAATATTATTTTATTACTAATTATGGATTTTTCATTAGTATTATAGTATGATTGACCTTTTGCATATTATTTTAATGTATTACTTATGAATAGGCTACAATTTTTATTCTAATTTTGGATTTTTCATTTGTATTCCACGATTTACCTATTGAATATTAATTGAATATTAATTGAATACATTATTGATTGACTTTTCATTTGTCTTGTATGTATTAAATATAATAAAATTTGAATGCATTATTAATTAATATTATTTAATTCATTGATTTCCAATTATATCAGTTGAATAACCTATTTTAATTTTGTCTATTTTATTATCGGTATTATTAATGCATTATTGATTTCTTTATTAGTATGGAATAAGATCCAACTTAATTAATTAATATTATTCAATTATCATTTTTTAATTATAAGAAAAACAATTATTATTATTATTATTATTAATACATTTTCATAGTTAGTAGGATT
Source organism: Nilaparvata lugens (assembly GCF_014356525.2). Classification (NCBI taxonomy): domain Eukaryota; kingdom Metazoa; phylum Arthropoda; class Insecta; order Hemiptera; family Delphacidae; genus Nilaparvata; species Nilaparvata lugens. The sequence goes on from NC_052504.1 coordinate 95,064,873, forward strand.
ATTTGTATTATCATTGGGTATATATGTATTTTAACGAGAAGAGTAAGCATAGTTTTATTGAATTCTTTGAATAACATTTTTTTTTAAATTCTATAAATGTAAAAGAAAAAATATCTATATTCAAGCTACCACGACCAAGATGATTATTACTGAATAAACTATTGACAAGAAAGAAGGAATTTATCAAATTTATGTTACCATATTGATTTAATGAACTGTTAATGTAATTATTATGTTATACTCTCAATCAGAATGTGTATTGTGAATTATTGTTCAATAATTGTCTCTTGCTTTGCACTTGTAGAGCCAGGGTCGGCTCTTCCCCTAGGGGAGGGGACATGTCACGATAGTGACAGAACCGTGTCTCAAAAATAATTTAATTATAATTTTTTTTTAATAAAATACAGTACTTTCAATTATTTTAAATGTTATAAAATATAGTATAATTTAAACAAATTCATTTTCATCTTAAACTGCAGAGCAAGAGAGGAAAACGTTCTATTCAATAAAAATGTCTTAGCAAAGCTTCCACGCCATTGGCTAAGAACTTAATACAAACTCAGCAGTTGCGCTGACAAAATTTTCATTCCTAAAAAAGGCACTCGCTTCTCGTTCAACTGCGGTATCGACCACGAGTCCAGGTTTACCCAGGAGAGTCAGTTCCATATTTTCTGTAAGTTTCTTTTTCTTTAATTTTCTTTCAAAATTCATTGTCATCCTTTTAAACTGTAATATCTTAAATAATAATAATAATAACAACAATAATAGAACGTTTTCCTCAACATATTTTTTTTTAATAAATTTAAATTCTTAAATAAAATCAATTTCATTTTAGATAATTAAATATAAGCCAACGGTTTCATAAGAAAGGGCGTAATTGTTTAAAATAAGATTTGTTTGTTTAATCATCCGTATTACCGATTTTCAACCTTTTGTATCTTTTTAAATATTGTTCAAAATTGATAAGAACTTTGTGTCAATAAAAACTAAATTACTTTTCCAATTCTTACTTCTTCTATTTTCATCCTATTTCAAAAATTCAAACACCTTGTGTGAGTCAAAATTTTTATTATCAAAATTTCCAAGTTTTTGTGTTTTTTTCTTTATATAAAAAAAGACACTGGTGGAGGCGTTCCTGTTCCTGTGAGGTAATTGAATGAATTGATCGAAACCCATACGATTTGGAGAAATCTGGGGATTAATTCATTCAATTATCCACAAATTTAAAGATCCTATAATTTTTGGTAGTGTGCTTTACCAAACATCGAGTAGAGGCACTAACCACTAAGAAGAATACAATCGATCAGTAGGCCTACTAACGAATTGATTATTTGAATAAATCACATTAATGTGAAGAACATAAATAGATGATGAAATAACACATAACAAAACACTTATAATCTTTTCGTTAGACTGGTCATTTCTCTTTATTCTTTTATTTGTTACACTTCCTATTGAGATAATTTTCTTGGTTCAACACGGCTTCGCGTTGGATTGCGGTTAGCGTGTGTAGACGCTGGTTAATATGGTCTTTGTGCGGTTCGAGTTGATTTTCGGGCCAGTGGCTCCATTCCCCTGGCCGTGGAAGGGTTTGGCCAAACAGGATTTGACTGGGGCTGTATCTTGTTGCCGTGTTCTGTCGATTTCGCAGGGTGAATAGCACGGATGGTAGTTGGTTCTCCCATTCTTGGTGTTGTTCTTGTAGGCGGATCCGTAGTCCCTTCTTGAGTTACTGGTTCCTTCTCTCGGTAGGGTTGGCTCGGGGGTGATAAATTGGCGTGGTGTAGTGTAAGACTCCCCATTTGAGGCAGAGTTTGTTCCATAGTTTCCCCGTAAACTGAGTGCCATTGTCGGAGAGTAGGATTTTTGGGTATCCCCATCTGGGAAACAGGTGCGTATCCATCGTGCGGCCAATCGTGTTGGCGTCGCCGTGAGGCAGCGGGTAGGCTTCTATCCACCTGGAGAAAGAATCAGTGATGACCAATATGAATCGATTTCTTCGCTTGGAGAGTGGGTAGGGGCCCATCAGATCGAGACATACGGTTTCCCATGGTCTAGTAGACCGTCGCGGTCGTTGCGTAGGTTCGTGATTCCGGTTGTACGCTTTTGAGCAGCTACACAGCAGGCAATTTTGTACGTACGCGGTTATCTGCACCTTCATACGGGGCCAAGTGTAGTATGTAGCGATGTTTCGGTAGGTTTCGGCATAGCCTGGATGTCCCATTAGATCATCGTCGTGATAGCGGAACAGTAGCTGGGTGCAAAAGTTGGGCGGTATGACTATTCGCCAACCGTCGCGTGTCTTCTTCTCCCAGAGTCGGTTGTGTAGGCGGTAACTGGTGAGGAATACTTGATCAGTTCCCGGTTGATCCTCCAACGGTCGGGGTTCGATCTCCATCCATCGTTGCACCTGCGCATTGATCTGGTCGTCTGTGGCCTGTGCTTTCCAAATCTCTTCTAACAGTTCAGTTTCGGTTGCGATGCTTGCTAGCGTAGCGGGTTCACTGGTGACTGGCAGGATGTCGGGAGGCATGGTTCGTTCTAGTTGTTGACTGGTCTCCTCAACTTTTTCGTTGTCGGGTTGCCGTGACAGTGCGTCGGCGAACTGATTCTCTTTACCCGGGCAGTGTTCTAGGGTGAAGTCAAATTCTTGTAGGAGCAGGGCCCATCGAGTGAGTTTGGCGCGGCTGTCCTTTGCAGTTTGTAACCAGGTAATCACCTTATTGTCGGTACGGAGTATGAATGGCCTGCCTTCCAGGTAAGGGCGATATCGCTTTATTGCCCAGACAACCGCAAGGCACTCTTGTTCGTTACTGTGATACTGTTGTTCCGTGTGGTTCAGCTTGGCACTGGCATATGCGATCACCTTACGGTCATTGTTGATTTCTTGGTATAGGACAGCCCCTATACCGACCTTGCTGGCGTCTGTCTGTAGGATGAAGGTCTTGGAGAAATCTGGTCGACAGAGTGGTTGGATGTTGGCAGTCAATGCTTGTAGGCGGCGGAAAGCTGTCTCTTCTGTTGGTGACCATTTCCATCGCGTCTTCGTGCTAAGTAGCTCAGACAGAGGCGCACAAACGTCAGCGGCGTTGGGTAAAAATTCTCGTAGCCAGCCGACTACTCCGAGAAATTCTCGCAGTTTCTTTCTGGTGGTGGGTGGTTGGGCAGAAGTCACAGCTAGGATAGCCTGCGGTTTTGCTTGGTTGCCCTCGGAGGTGATTATGTGACCGAGGTATTCAAGTTGCTTGCGGCCGATCTGGCATTTTGCTGCTGAGACAGAGAGATTGTATAGATTTAACCGTTCAAACACTTTGGCTAAGTGGAGTAAGTGTTCTTCCCAGGTATCCGAGTACACAATGATGTTGTCGAGATAAGCGTAGCAGAACTTGTCGACGTATCCACTCAGTACCTTGTTCATCATGGATTGGAAGCAGCTGGGTGCATTTCGTAGGCCGAAAGGCATGACCTTAAATTGTAGCTTTTCGCCGTAGGGAGTGGTGAAGGCCGTGTAAGGTCGAGACTGGGGTGCGAGTGGTACCTGCCAGTATCCCATCCGTAGGTCGAGTGAGCTGAATATTTTTGAAGTTCCCAGGCTTCGAATGACGTCCTGTAGGGTCATCTGCGGTGCCGTGGCTGGAACGGTGATGGAATTCAGCCATCGGTAATCGATGCAGAACCGTGATGTGCCGTCCTTCTTGGGGACAACGACGATTGGAGAGTTGTAAGGCGAATCACTGGCTTCTACCAGGTTGCGTTCCTTGAGGGCGGCAACTTCGGACTCGATAATTTGCAGTTTCTCCCGTGAGTATCGGTAAGGCCGCTGGCTGCGTATTTCTGAGCTGTTGAGTTGAATTGTCATGGTGGCGGCCGTGGTGATGGAGGGTGGCATCTGCTCCATGAACAATTTTGCGTGTTGTTGCAGTAATACTGTTAACCGTCGGTGCTGGTCGCTGGGCGTGTCTTCTAGTAACTTGTCAACCAGGTGAGTGTCCATCTCTACTGAGACTGGTGGTTGCACTATCCAGAAGATAGTGTCTCGCTGCGTCTTGCCGTAGATTAGCCTGTCTTGCTCAAAGTCAAGCACTGCCTTATTCTCCCGAAACCATGGTCGTCCCAAGATGATGTCTTCGCGTAGGTCAGGTAGACCTAGGAAGGGAATATTTTGAATGTGCTGTTGGATCTGGAGTTCCAGATGTCCTTGTATGGCCGTTTCGCAGCTAGTGGGACGGTTGGCCAGCAGTACAGGTAGCTTCAGCGGTTGGATCCGTGTACCGTGGTCGAGGTGGGCAGCTCTCACGAAGTTGTGCGTTGCGGCTGAATCGAGTAGAGCGTGTAGTTGTTTACCCGCGAGGATGACAGGGATCTGGGGTAGAGTCTGTCCGTCTATCTGGATCACGGCTAGGTTCGGTGCTTGGCTGGGCGGAGGGCTGGTGATGTGGTTGTTGACTACTGGGGCGGCAGTGTTGGTGACCTTGTCGGTGACTGCGGCCAGGGCAGTGTTGGTGACCTGGTGGCTGACTGCGGCTGGGTCAGTGTTGGTGACCTGGTGGCTGACTGCGGCTGGGGCAGTGTTGGTGACCTGGTGGCTGAATGCGGCTGGGTCAGCGTTGGTGACCTGGTCGTCGACTGCGGCGAGGGCAGTGTTGGTGACTCCGTTCATGACAGCGACCCCGGTAGGTGGCGGGTGCGTGTGGGTCACAGTTGCATGTTCCTCCCTGTGATGCTGTCCTCTCGCGGGCCAGTAGAGGCGCGGCTGCTGGGTGCTGTGGAGAGTCTCTGTCAGCCGGGAAGAGCAAGGGGTCTTCGGTGACATTGGAAGGAGACTTAGCGACGCTAGCAGGGTCTACGGTGGCGTGACGGGTAGGCGATCGATCCGTTGTGAGTGAGACGGTCATGAGTGACGGCTGGGTGGTTGACGCGCAAGGGTGTGCCGGACGCGGTTGCTGTTGTGAGACGGTGACCCGGGTGATGACTGGTACTGGGTCATTCTTGATAGCCCGTGGAGGTGCGGCTGCTAGGTACCGTGGAGAGTCTCCGTCAGCCGAGAAGAGCGAGGGGTCTTCGGTGACGTTGGAAGGAGGCTTGGTGACGCTGGCAGGATCCACGGTGGCGTGACCAAGGAATGACTGGCTGGCCGGTTCGGTGACGGTTATCGCTTGTAGTTGGGGTGGTGACCTGCGAGGCTGGCGCTGCGGGTCTTGCACCTCATCGTTAGTGTAGTGGACTCCTACTTTCCGTGCTGGAGGGGTGGAGTCCGAGTCTCTCCAGTATCGCCGTTTCCCTGCCGTTTCTTCGCGAGTTCTGGGCAGTCGCGATGAAAATGCTTGGCCGGGCAGTAATGACACTGAGGAAGCTGGTTGTAGTTGAACCTCGGCGGCGGCTCTCGATGGGGTGGCCCTGCGGGTGCCGTAGGTTGAGGCGGCTTATATTTTGGTCGACTGTTGAGGTCGGTTTCCAGGTCGTTGGCGATCATGATCAGCTCTTCATAGTTCGTGGGACGAGCAGCTCGAACTAGGGTGCGAAGCTCGGAACTCAGCTGACCGATGAGCAGGGCGATCACCTCGTCTTCAGCCAGGTTGGTTCCTAAGCGCTGCTGTAGTTGGAGCTTCTGACGGATGAATCGCTCCACTGGCTGGTTCGGTTTGTGGGTGGTGCCATAAAATTCCGTGTGAGCGGCTGCGATTTTATGGGCTCCCGAGAAACGGGCCTGAAGTCGGTCACGGAACTGTTCCCAGGTGGTGACGAATTCTCCGTAGTCTCTCCACCAGGCGGCGGCGTCGTCTTGTAGTTGCGCTTTTAGAAGCATGACCCAGGTATAGCTGGGAATGTGGTGACCCTGTAGCAGCTCGGTGCACTGTCGCATGAAGGTGATGGGGTCTTCATGGAGCTTGCCGCGGAAGAACGGTAGCAGGGTCGCTATGCTGGTCAGCTGGCTGAGGTTGCCGGTGTAGCTGACGGCTGGAGCCGGTAAGTTGGCCATGTTGCTGGTTGCGGTAGTGGCGTGACTAGAGGTTGACGGTGGAGCAGGCAGGTTGACGGTCAGCGCGCTGGGTTGCAGGGTGGTTGGTCGAGCGGGCTCGCTGGTGAAGGCGGGTGGCTGTGTTGCCCCGGTTTCGCTGGTGAAAGCGGGCGGCAGCGTCGTGCTGCTGTCGGTTTGACCGGTGGTCTGTGCAGGCCAGCCGGCAAATGTGGACTCGGTGTGCTGGCTGGTTGGCTGCATCGAATCTTTGGTGGTCGTATCTCCACTGTCTCCGGCTCTGGTTCTAGTCGCTACCATGTTCAGGTGTTATGGGCGCCACTGGGAAATTGCCTGTTCCCAGACAGGTACTCTGAATTGAAAGATTCAGAGACACATTTTGTTGAAAGAAAATAAGTTTGAATTTTTTTGTGTGAAAAATTCAAGACATAGATTTAGATGAGAAATTTAAGACATACATTTAGTTGAAAACTTAGGTTGACATTTTGTTTGAAAAAAAAGTTTTGACAGTGGTAACGCGTTACTGTATCTCCATACAGTGAGTGGCCCCACGTTGGCAGGCGCCAATAATTGATATGGCGGAAGGTGTGGCTCGTTCATCAATTGGGCTAGTCAGTCGGGTCGAGCGAGGGGTTTGTTACCACTGTCTGAAAAAAATGGCTTTTGGTGGCCCTGAAAAAGGGCCAAGTTTGTTGCTGGTGGCCCTGAAAAGGGACCAAGATTGTTGCTGGTGGCCCTAAAAGGGACCAAGGCAGGCTAGATGTTTAGTAGTCGTCGACTGGCGCAATACCATGCCGCGCGAGGGTCTGGGCAGGTCCGTCTGGTGCAAGAGCAGGCCGGCAGGGGCTCAAGTCAATGGTTCGCAGTCTCCACTCTGGTTTACCCGGGCTACGGAGAGGGCTGACCGGGTGATCTACTAGCCAGAGGTCGTGCCGAATCACCGCCGGGAGGACCTCCTCGACCACTTCCTCGTTTAGAAGGGGCCTTCGGTCAAACCCCGGGCAGGCAGGGTCATAGGCTTCCGCTGCACACACTCCGATGTCGGTTCGGCACCCAACCCGCGCATCCAGAACCGCGCGCCAGTTGTTAGGGTGGGGCGCTAAGTCTTGGGGCGCAGCTGGCGCGGCGGTGTACAGCCTCAGCCTCTCCTCCACCTGGCGAAGCCGACGTAGGGCCCTCCTCTTCTGGATTCGGCGGCCGGCGCGGTTCCTCCTAGGCATCGGCTGGGTAGTAGACAAGGAAGACACCTCAGGTTGCGGTTAGTCTCGCCGTGGTTCCCTCTTGGCCTGCTCGCTGCTCTGCTCCTGGTCTCGGTAGTGGTCTCCGGTAGTGGTCTCGGCTGGTGGTCTCTTCTGGCTCTTCAGTGGAAGGCTGCTAGTGAGCAAGTGCTATCGAGGGTAGCTGAGTAGCCCCCTTTTATTCACAGTCCCCGAGTTCACCTGCGCTGCTATTGGCCGGCGGTGCTCGGCCAATAGAAACGCAGGAACGGGTGGCGGCGACTGAGGCGCACCCTGGTGGCGGGTGGGTCAACCACTCATTTGGTTGATGCGTGGCGTGGGGAGCAGAGCAGAGCGGCAGGCTGAAAGGTAGCGAACGCGAGGGAGGTATCAACTTTTACTGTTATCTCAAGATGTATTTCTTTCCCGTGAAGCTTTATGACGCTGGTAGTCTCTCGTAATTATTGTGCCGTTCATACACTCTTACCCGGTCAAAACAGTAAAAATCTACATTAATCGACAGTAATCGGCTTGAGATAACAGTAAAAGTTGCGACATAAACGCCCTATACCATGAGATATCTACTTACGCTATTGTTTCTCTATGGTTTTATTTCGTCGAAATGCACTACATAATCAAGCAATGCTTGGTAGTGTAAAGGTGCGTACAGATTTACGTGTGCTAACATGAGCAATTCACTTTTCATCAGCTGATTATATCTGTATTTGTACAGAAACGTTAAGATACAGATATAAAAAGCTTGACATCAGCTGATTAAAAACGAATTGCTCGTGTTCGCGGTGCGTAAATCTGTACGCACCTTAAGGTAACCGTCCACTGGAACCGTATTCAACCGATCCGTTCGGCCGTTGGATCGGACGAATCTGCCGGCCGTTAATCAGGCCGAACACGGTCGTCCATAGGAACCATTTACGTCAGTCTAGTTCAGTTGTCGGCTGAACTATTGAATATTGAACAAATATTGAATCAACCACTATCATAGCCACCAAAAATTTTCATAAACAATGATTATATTGAGATTTTGAAAATCGAATAAACAAATATACACTAAATTAGTTGTTCATTATCAAGCTATCATTGTTCACAGATTCCTTTGAACATCACGACGATATCTTTTGTCTCGCATATCCCACAATGGAACATGCTCTTGAACCAAACTTATCAACTTTTCATTGTCCATAGTTGAAACTTTATAAAACTGAATAAGTTCAAAAAACAAAAACAGACAAGACTTTGAAACAATTTTGAGGTTAGGATGAAGTTGTCTCAGCTCGTCTTTGGCCGGATAGAGCCGGAAAATCCCATTCAATTCAGATCGAAAAATTGATCGGCCGGAGACGGCCGTGTACGAATGTATGAACCTGTTGGAATGGACGAGCATCTATAGCTTTCTTTGTTTGGGGATCGTTCGGTCGCGTTCGGTATTTTTCGGCCGATGCTAGTTCGGACGAAAACGGTTCTAGTGGACGGCCCACCTAAAGGTGTGTACAGATTTACGCGCCGCGAACACGAGCAATTTTTTTCAGCATTTAATTATATCTGTATTTGTACAGAAACGGTAAAAGATACAGATATAAAAAGCTTGGCATCAGCTGATTAAAAGTAAATTGCTCGTGTTCGCGGCGAGTAACTCTGTACGCACCTTAAGAATTCAAAATGTTCCAAATTTCGTGAAAATCGTTAGAGCCGTTTTCGAGATCCGTTGGACATAAATAACCGTAAATAAATATAAATAACCAAATATAAAAATACAGAAATTGCTCGCTTAATATAATAGGATTTTATTGAAGACTGTTTTGGGCTTAAAATAATGCCTGTAGTCTTCCTGGTTTTGTAATAAATAAATAGACAAGGATAGCAACACCAATATTAATCAAGTACTGCCATTAAAACGTGGACCTCACTATAGACCGGGGCTGACCACTACCTCCGTAAACAAAGTAATAGTGCATTCGTGTGACATCAGCACAGGTAGGCTGATATAGATCAACTGAATGATTCAGCTGAAATCAACGAATTTTTATTGGTTTAGGAACCCTACCTGTGCTGACGTCACACGAATGCACTATGGCTTTGTTTACGGAGGTAGTAGGTTGACTCAAATAGCTGGCAACAACTCAGCTGGTTGACTAAATTTAATTTCTATGCAATTTCTGTTTAGATGTTATATGTTTGGATGTTTATATGTTTGTAATTCACCGGATCTCGAAAACGGCTCTAACGATTCTCACGAAATTTGGAATAAAGTAGGTTTATGATATAAAAATTCGATTGCACTAGGTCTCATCCCTAGGAAAACTCGCTGAACGATATTAAAAGGATAATTCATCCTTGGAAAAACAGCTGAGACTTTCGTCGTCTGTGGATAATGGAAGTGAGTGAGCGAGTGCGTCTATGGAAAATCAAAATATCTCATCCCCGAAATTCATAAGCTGACGTATAGCCACAGTTCAGGCAATGAATGCTCAAAAAAGGGTATAGAGGGAAATGTTTGGACGACAATTTTTGACCCCGCAGTTCTGTTTAGGGTAGTAAGGAGGTAAACATATTGAAGCTGCTATAACAATGAAAGGAAAACTTGGAATGGTGAAATAATACATAATTTCAAAGAGAATCCAATGCTCTACAAACCTACGATACGCATCAGTTTTTATGATGCATTGTTGGAGAGTTATAAGCCCTGAAAGAGCAAAACATTGGATAAAAAACTGCTGTTCTAACAATCACACACCTTCAAGAGCAAATATCTCGGGAACTGTTGAGAATATCACAAAATTCTACTAAACAAAAAGTGTAGAGAATTTATCAAGCTTTATTTTTGAACAGTTAGTTATGTCGATTAAACGCATTGTTCTCATGATATGAGCGTCGAAGCAAAACGTTGAAAAATGCAACTTTTAAACCACCCTCCTCCCCTTAGAACATGAGTTAGGAATTGGGACTTTTGATATTATGTTCTCCTTCTAACTAGTCTCAACAAAGCTGTGAAGTCAAAAATTTTGTTTAAAACATTCCCTCCAAATATTCCTTTGTCAATTGGTCTATTGTTGCAAAAATTGAGATTTCACACTCAACACTAAAGCTGCTGCAAAATGTAAAGGGAAATTCGTAAATGTGAAACATTATACATCAAATTGAAGAGAACCTAATGCTCTATAAGCTTATAACCAGCATAGATTTTTTCCGTCGATTTTGAAAAAGTTATAAGAGCAAAAATAGAAAAAAATTGGTAGCAAACGTGTTTTTTTTTCAAAAATGTTACACTTTCAAGAGCGGATATCTAGAAATCTAGAGGATATATGAAAAAGTAAAGGATTAATATTGTAGGAAATTATGTGAGCTTTAATTTGTTATATGACAGTGAAGTCCTTAGGATACTTAGTTTTTTTAGTTTTATGCGAGAAACCAAGAAATGGTACCTATAAAACACCCCCACTCCCTTAGCACAGTGGGTAGGGGTGGGGACTTTTGATATGTTTACCTTCTTACTACCCTAAACAGAACTGCGTAGTCAAAAATTGTCTTCCTAACTTTTCCCTCTATAACCTTTCCTTGACTGGACTACCAGCTGTAAAATATAAACACAACTTAAAAGAAACCTTGAGGGTTTCAAAGGTCAAATTGTTCATATATTAATGGAAAATAATATATCATATTCTCGCGATGCTTTCAAATTCATCATAATTTTCAAAGTTAGTCATTATTTTATAGTTTTAAGTGATTAGTGAGTGCTATTTTGTTATTCAATTTGGTCGGTAAACAATCTAAATTAGAACTTTTCTGTTTTCAAATGTTTCGACTAAAAATTGGACCTGAATTCAAGTGTATGGAACATATCCTACTTTTGGACTATTATTTATATTGTATAAATCAAAAATCGGGGAAGAAACAGTTTTAGGCTGTTCCTGTTAGTCCTTCCCCAATAATTTTAAAGAATTGAGTTCTGTTTATCAATAAATAAATAACGAGCGAAGCTCGGTGCCCCGATATTTATATTATTATGTATGACATAATTTAACACATATTTTTATGTATTCACAGATGTTGTGGAAGTCAAGGACTACCTGAGTTAGAAGAGAATCCACGGATTTATCATCATAATTGACGATCTCTGGACTCAAACAGCTAATCTTATGTATTATAATCTATTGAGCTGGATCCGCTCCCAACAGTGACAGTGAGAATATATTTTCCATGAGTTGTTATTGGACTGTTTCAACTCAGCCCGGCCGAGCCAGTATGAATAATCCCATTAGAACGTATGGGGATTATATTTTCACTGTCACTGTTGTGTACGGATCCACTTGTAAATAGTAGGCTACCTTTTAGTTATTATCTCTGATTTCTAGTTTTGTCCGGTCTAGTTTGGTTTTTGTGTACGGATTATATTGTATATATAGTAGGCTACCTTTCAGTTATTTTTTTTCGTTCATTAAAGGCCGTTTGCACAGTCAACGCTTGAACTGAATTTGATCAGCTGGTGGCTTAAACTAAAAATGGACCACATTTTAACGTACGAGCAAAGACCTTAAAGAGATATAGACCCACAATGCCTATGCCTTCCCAATGATAGCTCTTACTTGAAATTGGAGGCCGCCATTGGGGTATTTTTAGCACGAGATATTATATATTATTTATTTGTAATACTATAGATCACAAAGGCATTGGTGGCATTGGTATTTAATAATCTTATGGGTTGCCCCCTCAATGGCGGATTTCAATTGCAAGTACAACACTAGCGCTGCATGTGAGTCTATGCATCTTTAAGGTCTTTGCGAACGAGAATTGGATTTAATCCAGTCTAAAATGAAATTTAGTTTAAACTGATACGGTGCAAACGGCCCTAACAGTTATTCAGTTCATTAACTTTTTTCTATTTTACAAGACATATTTCTACTTTTTATTTTGTCTATAAATTGTCATAGTAATTTATTTTATCTGAAATTACTTTTTCATTTAATATGTACATTAGTATGTTCATCCAAAGCTGTGTTGTCCCTGAAGCGTAATAATTAGTCTGATTAGATTAGAGTTCTTTATTCAAGTAAGTCACCTGTTTAAACTTTTTTTATTTAATTCCTATAAGCTCTAATTGGACTATTGCTACTCTGTCCGGCCAAGCGTGTATGAATAATCACATTAAAACGTATGGGAATTATATATTTTATTTTATATTTTTTCAAGGATCAAATTAATGTGAACATTTCATTACAAATACATTTTTACTTCATTAAGAAATGTGACTTAAATTGAGAAACAAAATGATGAATAAATGAGAAGTTGATAACTAACAAAAAAGTACAGATAACGTGAAAATTATTGCTTTTTCACCTTTACAATATCAATTAATATTTATAATATGAAAAACGTTTACTCCTGCAGACGCGAAATAGTTATTTGTATATCTAGAGTGAAAAGTGCTGTTTTTTCTCCCTGAGGGAAAAATTTGAAGCCCGAGGCGAAGCCGAGGGCAACAATTTTCCTGAGAGAGAAAAAACATTTGTCACTCGTGATATACCCAACATTTTTCCTCCACCTACATTTTTATAAAAACTGCAAATAAAATAATTTTTAAAAACGTATGTGACCAAACAATGTGTTACAACATAATCTAAAAAGTAAACAGAAACAGCTGGCTTGTAATCACAGTTCTCCCCCGACAGCACTATCTGTCGGCTAAAGTAGTAACAACAATGACAGCCACAACTACAGCTATGATGAAGTTCCCGTTTCAAATTTGATTAGTTAATAAGTAATATTCGTTGGCTGGTATTTTGAATAACATGGATTAAAAGAAAAAAATATAAATTTTTTCTAGTATAGTGATATGAAGTTTGTAATAATAATTTCAGCATACAAACATAAATTTTATATATCGATCAAATGTCTGGTTGAGGTATTGAATTTAGTTGGTTTAATAACCAACTCTACTCTATATGCTTCCTCATATGAGCATAGACCTTCTGACCTATTCCAAATGTACTTTTTTAAAATATAGATGCTTCCCATGTTATTGAAATGGAGTCACTTTTATTCCCTAGGGAGTTTTTCTGTTTTTTAGTACCGAGAGCGAAAAAGTGACACTTTAGTATCATGTTTCAGGGAGTAAAGTAAGTACTTTTGACAGTAGGTGGAGGAAAATAAATTTTTACTGTAACATGTATTAAGAATAAGAAATATGACTTGAAAAAATAATAAGTGGATGAGAAGTTGATAACTGACAAAAAATTTACTTTTCCTACAGTTACGTTGAAAAGTGGCCATTGCTGCACTGATTACAGAACGCAAAGAATCACTTTTCCGCTCTAGTGCGGGAAAAATTTTTCCGCACTCCAGATTTGCAACATGGCAATGCAAAATAGTTAGTAGGTTATATGGAGCACCAGTGCAGCAAAATCAAAATTAAGTTGGTAACAGTGACTGTGGTGCACGTTATAAGAATCTTGAGGTGGTGGACAACAGTGGATGACAGCAGCTGACAGCACACAGCCACCCCCCCCCCCCCGCCACTCAAACACACATACTACATTCTATTTTATTTATTAATAATACAATTACACAGATATACATTTGATGCATTTCAGGCAATTTTACCCATAATTACCCATTTTTTCATATTCAATGGTAACTGTAGGAAAAACTTAATGTGAAATACGTGCGCAAAGTTCCTCTGCTGCACTCAAGAAACCATTCCGCCCTCGCCTACGGCTCGTGTGTAAACGTTTCTTTCCGTGCAGCAAACTGTCACTTTGCGCACTAGTTGCACAAATAACTATTAAAAGTAATCGTTTTCAATTTTTCATATCATCAATATTAATTGTTAAGATTGATGCGAATGTGAAAAAACAATTTTCACTTAATCTGTACTTTTTTAGTTATAAACTCCTCATCCACATATTAATATTGTCAATTCAAGTCATGTTTTTTTAATAAATGTTACAATGAATATGACTGATGTTGTGAAGATGAAAATACAAATTTCACTTGAGCTGTACTTTTCTGTTAGTCATCAACTTCTTATCCACTTATTATTTTTTTCAATTTGTCGTGTTTCTTGATAAATATTGAAGTAAGTACAGCTCAAGTGAAATTTGTTTTTTCACCTTCACAAAATCAATCATATTTACTGTAACATTTATTAAGAAACATGTCTTGAATTGACAAAATTAATAAGTGGATGAGAAATTGATTACCAACAAAAAAGTACTTTTTTGTTGGTCATCAACCTATCAACTAGATCAATGTAACTTACAGAGCGCGAGGTCTACTGTTCACAGAACTACTAGTTTGAAGAAGAAACATTTGTACTAGAAACATTTAAATAGGTGGCATCTTTTCCAATTCAAATAATATTTGTTGATGAATTTTGGCAAACATACATTTCCGCGTCCGAAGGAGCAAAAGTGAAGGAGCTTTTCAAGTGAAAATTGACTCTTTACATTCACTACATCAATCTAAATAATTGACCGAGCGAAGTGAGGTCTAAGATTCAAGTCGACGATTTGTCATTTCTATTAATGTTTAAATGTAAATGTTTATATGTTGCGCATTCACGGCGAAACGCGGTAATAGATTTTCATGAAATTTGACAGGTATGTTCCTTTTTTAATTGCGCGTCGACGTATATACAAGGTTTTTGGAAATTTTGCATTTTAAGGATAATATCAAAGGAAAAAGGAGCCTCCTTCATACGCCAATATTAGAGTAAAAATCAGACTATAGAATTATTCATCAAGAAATCAGCTGACAAGTGATTATACAGATGTGTGGAGAAGCCAGTCTATTGCTGTATTTCCATAGGGTCTATAGTTTCAATCAGGTACTTGTGGATCACAATACTGCGTGAGGTCTACTGTTCACAGAACTACTAGTACTAATAATTAATATTGGTAATATGAAAAACTGAAAACGTTTACTACTTCAGACACGAAAAGTTTTTTTTGAAATTATTATAGCTGCGAAAAAGCAAAATGTAACTTGATCCTTAAAGGTGCGTAGGCTACAGACTTTCGCTCTGCTCCGCAACCGAACGTCACTCCAGCAGAGCGATTGATGATCGACCGGGGAGCAACAGTGGTTCGACCGGGGAACGCGAGAAGATCTATCATCTTCCGTAACGTTCATGATGGGTGCAGGGCGGAGCGACTGTGGTTCGATGGAGGAACGAGGGCGGAGCTTGCTCGGTGCGGGTTGGAAGCGCGTATATGTGTACGCAGCTTAAGGTGTGCGTACAGACTGAAAATGGGGTGTCACTGAAGGGGGTTCATTTTTGTAGTGAAACCACCTTATTGTGAAAGGGGCTTTCATTGTATATTTTAGACTCCTGTCTGCATTCCTTATGAGTAATGCCAATGCTTTTTGGTCTCCAAATGATGACAGTTTGAAGTGAATCTCAGAGAGTAAAGTAATTTTGGAAAAAAATATTTTAAATAAAGGATACTTTATGTTCTTATATTGTATTTTTAAATAATACTTTGCAAAATATGCATCAAGATTCTGTGCTAAAGGCGTTCAAAAGTTAGGTACACCCAATTATGTATTTTATACAATCAAAATATTTATCTCTTTCCTGTATAGGGCTACTTGTAATATAAATATAAAGAAAATAAAAATCTCAGTACCCTTTTTTTTAAATATTTTATCACAACATGTTTCGGTCATTTGATTTTATTTTCTGAGATTTTTATTTTCTTTATATTTAAATCAAAATATTGTCTTTATTATGTGAATAGTATGTATTTGTAATGTTTGTAATATTGTCTTCACTATGGATGACGTATTTGTAATGCTTGTTTTTACTTTTAATGAATAAACTTTGTATTCTTCATAAATCTGTGTCTTTTGAGCCTAGTTTATACGATGCCAATTGGCGAGACAGTTGTTGTCGTTGGACAATTGTCATCACGTGGTTGCGGATTGTCGGAGGCCAGGCCAGTTGGACTGGAACGAGGAGATGTTACGTTGCCAACTATTGCCACGACAGTCGAGAACTGAATATTATACAGCTGACTCAAATCCTATAGTGAGCTCCACGTTATAATGACAGTATTTGATAAACTTTGATCATAGAGAAACTTTAGCGTATAGATATCCCATGGTATGGGGAATTTATGTCGCAACTTTTACTGTTATCTCAAGCCGATTACTGTCAATTATTGTCAATTTTTACTGTTTTGTTGGGGTGAGAGTGTATGAACGGCACAATTTGAGAGACTACCAGCGTCACACAGCTGCATGGGAAAGAACTGAGTGAACTATCGGCTTGGGATAACAGTAAAAGTTGCGACATAAACGCCCTATACCATGGGATATCTACTTATGCTATCGTTTCTCTATGCTTTGATGTTGCTATCCTTGTCTATCAATCGACAAAGCAGGTAGTACTATCTTTTACTACCTCCGCAACGATGCCAAATCTGTTTTTGACAATGTATAAATATAATAAATTAAGGCAGAGAACAGACAACGCTGTTCTTCTATCTGTATCCACTGACATTATAACGTGGACCTCACTATAGCATTTTCTTTAAAATTAAACTAAGGTGAAAACATGGCTGAATGCTCGTCGTCTGTTGTGTCACGTGAGGACTTGGAACAAATGTTAAACCAGCTATGCAAGGAATTTATCAGTGAGTCTTGCAATGTGCTGGAAGAGGAGATATACAGAGTATTTCAAAAGTAGTGTCGAACATTTTAGGATATTGTTCCTGGATGATAGGAGACTACAAATGTCGTATTTCAAGTGTCCAAAACTCAGCGGTCATCCATTTTGTTTTTTTTCACTTGAGAATTTTTATCTCAAGAACGAAATGATGTATTGATCTGAAATTTGGCATGAATTTTTATGCTATGAAGACTCAACTTTAAAAAATCAAATTTATTTATTTATTTGTTGTTAGAATTACAAATCATATGAATATGATCGGGATAGAACAACAGGCATAGCCCAAAACTATTCTGTTCCCAAATTTTGATAAATAATAAAATGTCCAAAAAATAGGTTATGTTCTTACTGAAAAAATTTAAAGTTCAATTTCTGTCCAAAAACATATATGAGCTAGAAATTTTGAATTTAGAATGATTAAAATACCAAATTGTAGTCAAATATTGCACTTAATATTACCGCACTTTGAATAAATTAAGTTATTTCAGAAAATTTTGAAGCCAAAAAATACACACAACTTTCCACTTTAAATTAATTTTTCAGAAATGAAACTTTTTTGATGTAAATTTTCAAAATTGCAGTCATTCTAAATTTTTTATTGCAAATTTCACGAAAACCGTTCACTTTATAGAAAATTTACAAAATATTTAGCGACAAAACAAAAGACAAAAAGTTAGCAAATTTTATCAAGATTTCAAGGATACCTCATTTATTAAGATTGGTCTTATTAAATTTTCTTAGCAAACTTTTTTCTACAATTTGAGACCAAATTTATAATTTTTGAATAGATATTGACCGAGCTGGAGTTATTTTTACATCTTGCCAGAATGTATTGTTTGCTCAACCAGACTATTCAAATTCAAAAATTTATTTATTCCTCATAAAAAACAAAACAATATGATTTATAATCTGCTGTCAGTTCTTCATACTCTTACAAGATCTCTTACATAAGGATAATTTTTTGTACAATAAAAACTACAAACAAAATAATTAAAATTGAATCAAATATAAAGTGGTCCTCAAAAAATCGTCATCCTAGTATTTTTATCACGATTGAGATTCATAACTTATCAGGGAAGAGTCGTGAAACGACAGTGCTTTAATTCAGGAATGATCTTCACATGGACCTGAGGTCTGTGTGTGAAGACTAGTTCTTCGGCTTGCCAATACGTTTGGAAGATTCCGAGGAATGATTCAGATTTTTTTATACATTCACGTTAGTAAGGATTGACTTTTTAAATATGTAATACAGTAAATGTGTGATGTATTGATTAATCATTGATAATTTTATAGATAACAACCTATTTACAAGGATAACAACCTATTTATAGCTTCAATATACCAAGTGTTCACTCAATATGTCATAGCAAATGAAGAATAAAATTGGATACAATTTTAAGCACATCTTAAGGAACACTTTCTTTATCACCTATATTTAAAAAAAAATCAAAATTGAGAATAAACTAAAATAATGCAAATAATTTTATAGGTAACAACCTATTTACAAGGATAACAACCTATTTATAGCTTCAATATACCAAGTGCTCACTTAATATGTCATAGCAAATGAAGAATAAAATTGGATACGATTCGTAATTCAAGAAAACAAAAAATATTTTTAACAAAAAACATTTTCTATCACCTAGCTCTTACTAAAAAACAAAATCAACTTGAAAGTGATGTGAACTGATAAAATCCAACTAATTTGTCTTGATCCGTTTACTGAAATCCGCATCAATAATATGTAGGTATCTATGATGATCCGTTAAAAAAGTGTGTAAAGCGTATCCTCCGGTATGTCTGTGATAAATTGTCTCCGGGATTGTTAATTGAAGACATTCATAGCAAAAGCACCCCTGCAAATGTATTATAAATGCATCAAGCATTTACATATTATCATTGCAAATATTGTTCTAAATTAGTTTTCAGTTAACATGTTCTTCCAATGTAATAAACCTTTAAAATACTGTCACAGACTAAACTCATCTTCATTGAATTAATTTAATATTTTATAATATTTACTCTAGTAGTTTACTATGTTGTATATCTTTATGTTTTTACAGCGAATATCACAGTTACAGAAAATACTAAAATTTATTTATTTACAACAATATGGGAGCATACGGGAAAATACCAAAAATTGCTCCCCAATAAAAAAAATTGCAATAATCACTTTAAATTAATGTTCACTCTTCTTAAAATGTATATATTCAGGGCTACTCATTTTTCTATTTATAAAATAAAATCATAGTACCCTTTTTTGAAAAGTTTTAAATATAAAATAACAGATTAAAAACACAAATATTCACTCTATTTTTGTACAAAGTTAATTAGGCCTATTTTTACAGAACACAGGTACTGGAAATACGTAGTAAACAGTTATAAATCGAAACAAATCAACTTATTTTCCATTTTTACAATATATACAGAGCATGAAATTACAATAGTTACTGAAATAATTAACATATAACTAAAAAATCACATTCATACCTTGAAGAACATTACAAAAAATCAATTTATATGAAAAATAATCCCAAAGGTTACAAAAACCTGTTTGAGCAGAAAAAAAACTACTTAAATCAATAAAGAAGTTTTACAGTTAACAAAGCGAATTAAGAAATAGTAAAAAAAACTAAAAAGACAAGAAAAAAAGGAAAAAGAACTTCAGTATCAGTTTAACATTATTAAAATACTAACAATATTACACTATACACAATAACATTACAACCAAAAAATAAAAAATAAATGTCGCGCTTACCTGTTGTAAAAAAAGTGTACTACTGTGCAGGCCGGCAGTTCAAACAATAATATTCTCATAATAACCAGGAACATCTTCATGTATCAGATGGTTATGTAATAATCTGCAGAAAGTTGTCTTCTGCCTACACCTTTTTATGTCCACAGGAAGCCTATTAAAAAACGTTGGTGCTAGAAAAGTGAAGAATTTTTTGAAAATTGTAAGGTTGGGCTTAGGGACTTTCACATTTATAATTCCAAGAGTCTCAATAACTTTTTATTTACTATGCATTGATCAGGAGGAAATTTATTTTCTAATCAAATTGATCTATTCAAAAATTAATATTTTCACATGAAAATTATAAAAAAACACCTAAAGTTTTTAGTAGGAAAATCATTCCAAACCAGATAATGCATTCCTTTTCAGACAATTTCTAGAAACCCGACAATGAAACAATGCGTCTGCAATAGAGGGTATGAGTTTCTATTCAGAAATATTCTTTCACATTTTGAAATTTATAAAAATCACCTAAAGTTTTTAGTAGGAAAATCATTCCAAACCAGATAATGCATTCCTTTTCAGACAATTTCTAGAAACCCGACAATGAAACAATGCGTCTGCAATAGAGGGTATAAGGTTTCTATTCAGAAATATTCTCCCACATTTTGAAATTTATAAAAAAAACCCTAAAGTTTTTAGTAGGAAAATCATTCTAAACCAGATAATGCATTCCTTTTCAGACAATTTCTAGAAACCCGACAATGAAACAATGCGTCTGCAATAGAGGGTTTTAGTTTTGTTTCCAGTATAGTTTCAAGACGTCTTTCAAAGGGTTGTTCTGTGTGCACTGTTGAAAGTGTTTAATGAATCATTGATATCTATTTCTAGGCTATATAAAATATATGAGTTTAGCAATTTAAATAATTTCAATTCCAAAATTATACAAAGTATTTTGTTTTTCCTTTTAATAGAATTTACAACTCGTAGTAGTATCCTGGCAAATCTGACTAAAGTGTTTAATGAATCATTGATATATATTTCTAGGCTATATAAAATATATGAGTTTAGCAATTTAAATAGATTTCAATTCCAAAATTGTACAAAGTATTTTGTTTTTCCTTTTAATAGAACTTACAACTCATAGTAGTATCCTGGCAAATCTGACTAAAGTATTTAATGAATCTTTGATAGCTATTAGTAGGCGATATAAAATACAAGAGTTTAGCAATTTAAATAGCTTTCAACTCCAAAATTAGAAGGTAGGTCCTGCGTTTTAGATTGAATAGTAGCATAATCAGATATTCCAGATTCATCACATGCCATACATAATGTTGTATCTATTTTTGTCTCTTTTCTGTTTAGGGCTACTTGTAATATAAATAGAAATAAAAATAAAAATCTCAGTACCCTTTTTTGAATTATTTTATCACAACATGTTTCAACATTGATGCCATTTTCAAGTGATATGAAGTAAATAAATAAATACTGCTGGAAGATTCTTATTTTTGATCATATGTTAGTATATTCACATGATTTTATGAACTAGGACTGTAAATTTTGGATTTAAATTTGCATGATTCTATCAAAAATAGGGTTATTGGTGTCTGATTGGATTAAGTCTATTATTTTATCTCTGTTTAATTTTGCCGCCTCATAAATATGAAATTCTTCTTTAACATTCAGTTTTCCACTTTAATTACCATAATTTAGTACTTTCATATTGGAATTTAGATCTGTGAAATTATGGCCTGAATCTATCAAGTGTTCAGCAAATGCCGAGCATAGATTTTTGTACAACCCCTTTGAAAACGAAACAAAATATAATACCAATTCAAGTGTCATATTCCCCTGAGCTTGAATTAATACAAATTAATTACCGTATATTTCACAGTGTTTATTTTATAGTAACTCTACTATCAGTGCCTTATCTTATCTATCTTGTAGTCTCTTGCTTTTTGGATTTGATAGCATTTTGGCCTATATTACGATTTGATTTATACTTTCTATTTCTATTTTTTCTACTTTCTTCTCCAATACTTCCCTTCTCTTCTCCTCTTCTCCCTTCATTCCTTACTTGTATACCCTCTACCTGCCTATTACATGGGAAACCATAGTTGGCTAGGTATTTTTCCTCCTTTCTTTCTTTTCAGCACACCCCACAATGAAGCCTGTTTTTGTATTTTATTATAAATTTATTTTTGATTGTGATTTTTTTGTGTTTTGATTTCTTTTATGTATAGTGTATTGTGTAGTTGTTGTTGTTGTTTTGTCAAACATCTCCTAGACTTTTGGTTATTTTCTCTGTTTATACTGAAGAGAAATTTTTAGATCAGCTAATCTCAAGTTATCTATTACATACAACTCTTCAAAGGATATTATTTATACTATTGGATAACATAATACGTGGTTTCAGCTTAAACATAAATTCGCAATGTTTTAATAAAATTGGGTCAAGATTTGAATGTGTATAATACGGTTCCGTTACGGGTATAGAAAGTCCGAAGTTTAATTGTGAATGATAAATTAGACTACTTGGAATAATTTTAACAGGTGTTGGTCGCATGGCATTGGTGTCATCAGATAAGCGTTTCTAAAAATAGAATACGGTATAACATGTTTCGTAGGTTTGAATGCTAGGATATTCCTGGAAATAAATAGAAATTTCGGTATAGAAACGGTAGAAGGGTATACATTTTCTGAAATAATTCGACTGAAAAATGTTATCATTTCTACGATGCAAAAGTGCTACAGTATAACTGCAAGTACGGTACCGTACCGTACTGTTTATTCATAGGACCACGCTACGTATAATTATTTGCAATAATAAAAAACATTGCCTTTTTTATTTAGGGCTACTTTTGAATACAAATAAAAAAAATCTGGTGTGGCGCACTCACACAACTTTCCTTGCCGTTATGAAAATTGATCACCTGGCGCTAGTGTTCCCGCGCATCTCAAGTCTACTATTCAAAGGTTTGAGCCAGCTGGTGACAGGGCAATAACGCTGGAGACACACATGAGGTCTGCTATCTCTTCATAGTGAATGATTTAATAGAATCAACAATCATTTGCAATTGAATAATCACATTTTCTCGAATTTAAAGCTTATTTTCAATTTTAGGTGAAAATGTTACTGAACATTAATTGTAGAGATTTTCATGCTCAATCTACTCCACTTGAATTATTTTGTTTCAATTGTATCTGAAGCCTGATAATTGGGAATCTATCTGCATTGATGGGGCGGAGCTCCTGAAATTTTTACAGATATGGGACTTGTGGCAGTTGATAGAGCTTATCGATGACTAGGCTATTTTAGGTATGAATTTGATCAAAATCGTTGGAGCCGTTTCCGAGAAAATTACGAAAAACCCTGTTTTTGACAACATTTTCGCCATTTTAGCCGCCATCTTGAATTGCATTTGATCGAAATTGTTCGTGTCGGATCCTTATAGTGAAAGGACCTTAAGTTCCAAATTTCAAGTCATTCCGTTAAATGGGAGATGAGATATCGTGTACACAGACGCACATACACTCACACACACACACACACCACACACACACAACACACACACACACACACACACACCACACACACACACCACACACACACACACACACACACACACACACACACACACACACACACACACACACACATACATACCAATACACAAAAACAATTTTTTTGGACTCAGGGGACCTTGAAACGTATAGAAATTTAGAAATTGGGGTACCTTAATTTTTTTCGGAAAGCAATACTTTCCTTACCTATGGTAATAGGGCAAGGAAAGTAATATAAATCTGAGTACCCTTTTTAAAATTATATTTAAATAATTCTAAAATGGGTACTCAGATTTCTATTATTTAAAGAATTCAGAAATATTATATTTAAATAATTTTAAAAAAGGTTACTTAAATTTATATTTTTATTCATGAAAAACATTGCATCTCCAATCGACACGACAAATCATAGTAAATAGGCCTACTCTATTTAGTTATTAGCACAGAGGAAAGAAACACTACTTTATGCTACACTACTGGTATGCTTATTCCGTGGTTATTAGCAACTACGGAACGGTGTGCTACTTATAATCCTATAGGTCTACTTATATTTTGATTGTAAATCAATTAAAAACATAGCATCTTCATTCTAAAATTGCATTGGTCTAGCATACATAGACCAACTCCATCATTTCAATTACCGTACGTTATCTTATGTTGTTGATCCGATTTAAATAGCCTATTTATCTATTTTTCTTAAAGAAAAAGCCGAGAAGCTGATTTTTCTAATAGATATTTAGCAGATTTTATACGACAGTTGAGCAGGATCGTTTTAAAAAATAATAAGATGTACCGTACTGTACCGAACTTTAGAATAAGCTACCGTATCTAGTCTACAGGTATTTGTATCCTTGCATTTAAACCTTTTGGCAGATTTTCCTAACATTTGTAGTAAATAATTATATTTTTAGGGGAAACTTTATATCACTCATTTTGTCTTCTAGTTGAACATGACGAGTTTTACCATAGAATAAGCATACAGGGTTGATATTTGTGTATGGGTTCTCTATGGGATTTCTTCAAATTATAACTTTTCAAAAATCATTACTTATTTATTTATTATTTTACAAAGGCCACTTTCTAGAAGTATTTTAAGCCTAGGTGATGATGATGGGATGAATGATAATACAATGAAGGTAGAGTTATGAATGAATAAAAATTATAGTAACTTTGTTGAAGTTCTGACACTGTGTTACTAGTAAATATTTGAAAAAACACTTACTTTTTTGGAGTCTTGAGGAATGCATTTCACTCCTGAAGAGGAGCTTCATCAGCTTATGAGGCTGATGAAGCTTCTCTTCAGGAGTGAAATGCATTCCTCAAGACTCCAAAAAAGTAAGTGTTTTTTCAAATATTTACTAGTAACACAGTGTCAGAACTTCAACAAAGTTATTATATAGTGTTTCGTCATGGAAAGCAGCTTCAAAAATTATAGATTATGCTATCCATTTAAATTGATTAGAGTTCACTTTTCAGTCCAGAAATAAATAAACTAGAAATTTTGAATTTGATTTGATTAAAAACCGAATATAATAGAATAAGTTTCATCCATTCTATTATATTCGGTACAGGCCTACCGTACTAAATAACAGATAGGTATAGTTTTAGTTGGCTCTACTTAGACTAATTATTATGACAGAAAACTTTTGCCCAAGTATTATTGCTGATAATCTTTCAAATCTCATTTTTTATATAACTTTCCTAGTATTGATTGATTACAATATATTTAATGATCAAAATGCAGACCAAGATAGCCGAGTCGACTCACCCGGCGAAGGCGTTTCACCCTTCAGTCTGCTAGTGCTATCTGGTCGCGGGTTCGAATCCCGCCGAATTCCATCGAATGGGCATGGATGTTTGATCATCTCATAAATCACCCTTGCACTCCCCATTACCCACGCACAAGCAAAAAAGCTCATGTGGGCATCATCCGCAATAAAAAAATGATACTGTCATCAATTGAGACACTATCATAATTTTAAATAGGTACAGAGTTCGTTTAATATTAAGATTAAGCCACCAGTGGGACGCCAAGTGTTCGAGCAAATCACGGGGCATCGATTATTATTGTCATAAAGATGAGAAAGATGAGAATACTTCATATAATACGATCTCTGATCTCTATAATATAATATGATCTCTGTTATTGTGCTCATCACAATCCGCTGACAACAGGGTCACCAGCCCCGCCACCTGATTTTGGCGGCCGGCTGGCGCCTCACCAGGCCAATCATCAATCCTGGTGTCTCACTGGTGTCCCGTGTTCTTTAGCTTCACACACGTCCGCCAATGGTTTCTCTCTGGCGATCTGCTGGTGGCCTAATTTTATATACTAGCCTTATAACCAATTTTTATTATGACATTCTATAAAAAAGCTTCAATTTTTTTCCTTGGTGATTATAAAAGATGCTCCATGAGCTCCATCAGATACTAGTAGATCTGTGAACAGTAGACCTCACGCAGTATTCTCATCCACAAGTACCTGATTGAAACTATAGACCTCATGAAAATACAGCAATAGACTGGCTTCTCCACACATCTGTGTAATCACTTGTCAGCTGATTTATGATGAATAATTCTGTAGTTTGATTATTACTCTAATATTGGGTTATGAAGGAGGCTCCTTTTTCCTTTTATATTATCCTTGAAATGCAAAATTTCCAAAAACCTTGTATATACGTCGACGCGCAATTAAAAAAGGAACATACTTGTCAAATTTCATGAAAATCTATTACCGCGTTTCGCTGTAAATGCGCAACATATAAACATTTAAACATTAAGAGAAATGCCAAACCGTCGACTTGAATCTTAGACCTCAATTCGCTCGGTCAATAAGTAATGTAGTTATTTAATTTAATGTAGGTTGTAGTAATATAGTAATTTTCATCTAGCACCAATGTCAATTATCTCTTTCTTAAAAAAACTGTTGATATATTGATAAATAATAATAATATCATTAGAGAATTTATATCATCATTACATTAGAGAATCTATCATTAGAGAAATTATATTTTTGATAAATTTAAATTTCCAAGGCTATTTTAAAGACCGGAACAGGCAATCATGCCTATACCGTGGAAGTCAGAAGAAGAAGAAGAAGATCATTAGAGAAGAGAGAATTAGACTAAATGAATTTGATCTTTATGATTTCGTCAATATTGGGATCCAATGAAAAAATATTCACTTAAAACATACAAAATATCCATGAAAATATAAAATCAAGTTCGCAAATGAACGAGTTACAAAAAGTTACAAAGTACAAGTTACAAGTGAACAAGTTACTACTCACAAAAAGTAAAGTAATAAGCTATACTGGACTTAG
Organism: Nilaparvata lugens; assembly: GCF_014356525.2. Classification (NCBI taxonomy): domain Eukaryota; kingdom Metazoa; phylum Arthropoda; class Insecta; order Hemiptera; family Delphacidae; genus Nilaparvata; species Nilaparvata lugens. Next base: position 95,091,372 of record NC_052504.1, read on the forward strand.
TTCTTCTGAATAGGAGTTAAACTTCTCAATGCTAAGTGATACATCGGTACATTATGAGTTTTTTTTTCATTTTGAGGAGGAATAAATCATTACAATTAGATTTGAAATACCTTTATAGTATGGAAGTTTTTCAAGAATTGGATTTATTAATTTTTTGGGCGCTATTTCTCTCAAAATTTTCGACGTTCAATCATGATAAAAATACTTGGACAAATAGGCCTCATTGATACATGATGGAAAAAATACTACTGAGATTCCTGAAAACAAAATCTATAACGCGAACGTCACGTTTCCAAATCTCTGTTTGATTACATTGAGTTATAAATTTTACTATGAAGTTTGATTATATTGAATTATATTAATAGTAAATTATAAAATAAAAACTTAGGAAGTGAAACTGCAAATTTTTAGTGAGAAAACATGAAGAACCCAATATATAACCTATAAACTTGAGTGTTGAGTGTTGATAGGAAATGACATTGGGTAATACGGCGAGGCAGAACATCCAAAAGGATCTCTCTGCCAATAAAAGCCATATGAATAAATAAATAAAATAATAGTAAATTTTAAATATATAACCCTATTATTGAGAAGGGAATTCTAATTTTCTCATTCATCCTCTCAGTAGGATGGAATTTGTTAATCCATTAATTTACATGTATAATTACTGAATTTAAAATAAAACTCTCCACCTCCTCCATTCTAACTTCCTTTTGAAATTTGTTCTAGCCTAGTAGGTTAATTTATATAAATTAGGTTTTCACATTCTATCGGACTTGCTTCTAAATTTTATTTCTCTATCAAGGAAAAGCGAATTACTCCAAACACTTTGTTGATTGATTCTATCACACCAATTATCTTATCATATCATCCAGGCTCCAGGACTCCAGGCACCTCAATATTATTTAGGGCGCAAACCACGCGAATCTCAAGGGAGAGTCATCTTTTACTTTTTTTAATTACACCTGCATGACAATAATAGGGGAAGCTAACGAACAGCTATGCTCCTTTCAATTTATCCAGTTCTATCATTCTATTTTCACAAAGTTTACCAGAAATATTTCATAGTCTATTACTATTGAAACATAGTATATTTCCTCACTTGAAAAACACCATTGCAAGGTTTTATTTTGTATTTTTCAAAATTATTCTTTCAAAAATAGTTCCCTACTCAATGTGTATGGCTCGGCTAAACATGCATTTTTTCCTCACTTATGAAAGTAGGTACTGATTTCTATCTCAATAAGATCAGACAATTGTTTGAACAACAATTTTTCTAGTATAATAATTATAATAACTGATAGTTTGCGACACTTGAATTCAAATTTATTGATTATTTGGCAGTTTGTCTAGTATGTGATATGTAGCTCAATCACTTATTCAGTGTGCAGTTGGTCACTACAGTCTCATATACTTGTTCAGAGTTTATTTGAAATTTGAGATGAGTCTAGAGAATAAGAAGTGTTTAAAAATAGCGAATATTCCAATCAATTGGTTCCTATAACGTCAAAAAATCAGGTCTAATTATAATCAATAATAATAATTATTATTAATATGGCTATTATTCAATCTTCAACTGTTTATTGTTCCATGTTGAAAGAAATCAGCCCATTATTCTAAAATGAATCGATTTTTATTAATCAATTCAGAAGTCTCAAAATAAATCAATTAAATGGATTTTCTCTTTATGATATTTGGCTTGCATCCTTTAATTATTCAGAGTTGTAGAAAATTAGAGAAGTTGATAATTAAAATACAGGTGATCTTGAACTCTAATTCTAGTAGATTATTCATGTGAATCCGAAATTTTCCCTTCCTCTTTTTTATCAAACAATTCACTTGATTCATACAATTCTTTATTTATCCATACAATAAGTGTATCATCAAAATAATACTTATTTCTGTTTTTTAATCCTGCTCCCTTTTTTGGCTGTGAAATATATAGAGTCGACTGTGCTCAATAAACGGGTTCTTCACCAGACTTCAAACCCTTCCTACTATTACATAACACTAAAAAATGCTTTAAATAAAATTGGAATCAATAAATAGTATGAGAATTTATTCTTATAGGGGGCGTCTTGATAGTTTTTAATTGAAATAAATTATTATCCTTCAATTATATTTTTTGAAGACATGACTGGTTTCAATATACTTTGTTCTTTATTGATTCGTACAATAATTACATCATCAAAATGATAGGGAGAGAAAAAATAAGGTAACCTTGTGCTATTCCTCTCCCAAATGTAGATAAGATTACACAATACATAGTCTTAATAACTTATTATAGTCTTCATACTCTGTAATAAATTAATATTATGATCTAAAAATATAAATCAGGGCTACTCAATTTTTTATTTATGAAATAATTCCATAGTAGGTCTACTCTTTTAAAAACGTTTTAATATAAAATAGCAAATTAAAAAACAACCAGTTTTGGATTTATTTAAAAAACTTGAAAATGGAGTAATAAGCATCCGAAACTGGTTGTTTTTTAATTTGCTGTTTTATATTTAACAAGTATTTAAAAGGGTAGGCCTACTATGGAATTATTTTACAAATAAAAAATTAAGTAGCCCTGATTTATATTTTCAGATAATAATATTCATTACAGTATGAAGACTATATATTATTATTTTCTATATGGAAATAATTCCATAAAATAATAGACTATTTAATTTTAAACTATATGGTATTATTTTACAAATAAAATATTATTATATTTGAATAAAATATATATCATTTATTGGACATTACTGTCACTTTACTAATTTGTCACTGTTATTATGTTATGTTAATTATTATTTTACTACCTATTCAAAATTCTTTAACTGCTACATGGTTATTGCAAAATCACCTCCAATTTCTCCACTAATTACGCCAATTACTATTGCAGGATTACTATTGCTGGTATTATGTTATGTTAATTACCGTACTATTTTACTATTAAAAATTCTTCAACTGCTACATGGTTATTGCAAAATTAACTCCATTTGCTCCACTAATTACGCCAATTACTATTGCAGGATTCAAAGGTGGAGTGCTCCACAAAAGGTTGCAACTCTTCAAAAATGCAATGCATCCAGTGAGGACGTACACCTTCCCTGTGGAGGGAAAACATCATGGAGCTCGCAAAGGTTGTCATCCTCCTTGTCACGGCCATCATGGACACGATCACCATCAACATCATCATGGGTATCATCATCAACATCATCGTGTTTATAACCATCACCAAACCCATAATGGTCATCAACACAGCCAAGGACTTCATCACAAGCATGGACACCGTAAGTTTGCAAGAGCTATCTACCAAGACCCATACTACCACGTTAGTCCGCAATTGTTCTATCACAACAACAAACCATTTCATCATGGTGTCAGTCAGTATTATAGCCAAAAATTATCCCCTTACTGGTTCCCCAAGTACTATTACTCACCATACCAAATGAAACCGTTGATACCCACTTACAACTATCATTTGAAACCCTTGTACTATTACTTGAGAAACCCCCAAATTGTAGCACCCGTAGCCTGGATTCAGCCTCAGGAATATCACTTGTACCCTATCAATAACCAGGGATCATCAGAGAACTCATTGAGTGTTGAGGATCCTCCTTCCAACAATCAAGTAAATCATAATGTTCATGACTCAATATATGAGGAAACAGATGTGCCAAATGTACAGATTCAAGCAGAAAATGATCAAAGTGACGATACATTCTCTGTGAATGATAATCTTTTCACTGAGGTAACAAGTGCTGCCACAACTACTCTGGAAAATAAGGTTTATGACAACTTCAATAATAATGGAGATTCAAGTGACGATTCATTCTCTGTGAATGATAATCTTTTCACTGAGGTAACAAGTGCTGCCACAACTAATCTGGAAAATAAGCTTCATGACAACTTCAATAATAATGGAGATTCTACAAGCTATAACAACGTAGATCATACAACTCCTCAGTACACATCTTCAGTACACCTGGATAAAAACTATGAATCAACTCCTAGTGTTTGGATCACTGAATCACTTGAAAATTCTAATGATGACACTAATGCAGATCATACAACTCCTCAGTACAAACCATCATTGATTAACCTGGATAAAAACTATGGATCAACTCCTAGTGTTTGGATCACTGAATCGCTTGAAAATTCGAAAGATGACACTAATGCAGATCATACAACTCCTCAGTACAAACCATCATTGATAAACCTGATTGAAATCAATAAGTCTGAAACTCCCAGTGTTACAATTACTGAAACTTATGGAAATGTCAATCAGGAAACCACTACACTCAATGATCTAGATAGAATCTACACCACCAAATCTGATGACAGCTTCAATTCTGGAGTACCTGATAGTTTGATGACTTCTACACCAATCTATGTTGAGAAAGACATTGAAAACGCCCGCAGTACAACTTATGAACCTTCTGGAAATTTCCATCAAGAAACCACTACACTCAATAATCTAGATAGAATCTACACCACCAAATCTGATGACAGCTTCAATTCTGGAGTACCTGATAGTTTGAGGACTTCTACACCAAGCGATGTTGAGAAAGACATTGAAAACGCCCGCAGTACAACTTATGAACATTCTGGAAATTTCAATCAAGAAACCACTACACTCAGTGATCGAGATAGAATCTACACCACCAAATCTGATGACAGCTTCAATTCTGGAGTACCTGATAGTTTGAGGACTTCTACACCAAGCGATGTTGAGAAAGACATTGGAAACGCCCGCAGTACAACGTATGAACCTTCTGGAAATTTCAATCAAGAAACCACTACACTCAGTGATCTAGATAGAATCCTCACCACCAAATCTGATGACAGTTTCAATTCTGGAGTACCTGATAGTTTGAGGACTTCTACACCAAGCGATGTTGAGAAAGACATTGAAAACGCCCGCAGTACAACGTATGAACCGATTCCAATAACGGACTCTCTAGAGCACAAAGTGACAATTGGTGACGAACCAAGTTTGAAAGTGCAGACTGTGGCGACCTATTCACCTCTAGAAATAATTCATGAACAGACAACACAGAATTTGCCAGGACGTGATCAAGTAGTGGATTTGGAAGATAGTTTGAGTTTAACCACTGGAGCTGATGATAACAATTCAGATGGAGGTGTTAAGTATGGAGGAACAACTATTCCTGATCTGTTGAGGACCAAGTTGGATGATTATCAAACAAGCACTACTAGAAGTTATTATGATGTCACATCTACTGGATTATCTAGTGATAAAAATGGGGTGGAACTACCAAATCATGATCCAATTTTTACAACCACTGAGAGTTTCAAGAATGATGTTGCAGGAGAGTATGAGAAATTACAAACAACACCCACCAATTTCCATGAACAGAGCAGGCCTACCACAGTAGAAAAATCTTCTCATCTCAGTCATGAAACTTCTACATTTTCTCCAGAACCCTTTGATCGATACTACACAACAACCGAGAAACCTAGAGAATATGAAGGGTTGACAAACTTGCCAACAACTTCACAAAATCGTTTTGGAGAATCCACCACAGTCAGTTCAAGTTTAGATGCTGCAGCTTATACTCTGACTTTGGATGAAGAAGTGATGCTATTTGAAGATTTTATTAAAGCTTTCATGGAAGATGAAACTGCTCCACCTCAGATCGATTTTTCTTCTGAAGCTGTAAAGTCGGGAACAGGAATTGAAATTGATGTGGGAACAACAGTAAGCGCAATTGGTGGAGATGATATCAAATCTTTTGTTGAGGAATCAAGTACATCAGACAACTGGAAGACAGTAACTACATTTCCAGCATACACTTCTATGACAGATTCCGGATTGAATCCTGATTACAATAACTACAGAGGTCTGAAGGAGGAAATTCAGAGTGAAAGATCAACTGTCCCTTCTGATTACCAAGATCTGGAGGGGGAAATACAGAGTGAAAAATCATCTGTGACTCTTGATTTGATTGAAACTACCATGTCAACACCAATTACAAGGGCATTGAATGAGGAGAAATATTTGGAAAAAGATACAGTCCTAGTCACATCATCACCAAAACCTATAATTTCTGATGGAGATTATAGAGAAGATCAAACTGAGAATTCCAACACAATTGCGCCAACTTCTGCAACATCAAATTTCACAGATTTTACTATAACAGGTTCAGAATTGGTTCCTGGTAACAATAACTACAGAGGTCTGGAGGAGGAATTTCAGAATGGAAGATCAACTGTCACCTCCGATTACGAAGATCTGGAGGGGGAAATTCGAAGTGAAAAATCATCTGTGACTCCATATTTGTTGGAAACTACTATGTCAACACCAATAACAAGGTCATTGAATGAGGAGAAATATTTGGAAAAAGATACAGTCCTAGTCACATCATCACCAAAACCTACAAATTCTGATGGAGATTTTAGAGAAGTTCAAACTGAGAATTCCAAGACAACTGAGCTAACTTCTGCAACATCACTGTTCACAGATTTCACTGAAGCTAGCGGGAACGAATTTCCAAAATTGGAAGCTCAATCCACGACTCCTTACGCAGGATCATCAATTTTCACAGATTCCACTGAAAACTCAAACGTGTGGTTATCAGGTTTCAAATTTGAATCGAACTCAGTTCAGACTACACCGTTGTCAGTGCATTATGATTCCACTGGAAACCACCTACTCTCAACACCAGATAGCTTGAAAATTGAGAGTCCAGATTTTTCAACTGTTAACACCGATTTTGACAAGTTTTCCAGTGATAATCTGAGAGATGAAATATTGATGAGTACCACCGGAAATACAGTTAGTGACTATAGATTCAAGTCAGGAGAGACAACGACAGATTCAAACTGGAACATGGAGGAAAGTATTGAATTCAAAGATGAGAAGAGTAGTACATCAAAAGTGAGTGAGAAAGAATTTTTGGAGAACAGAGAGCAAATATCAGTTACCGAAGCTTGGAATGAGAAAATCTCATTTACTACAATTGGAACCACAACGATGAACACTCCTGCTTCAGATACTGTAGAAAAAGAAATAGAATTAAAAGATTTAGTAGAAAAAGAAGTTTCTACACAGAAAATAGAAGAATCTGAGAAGCTGAATGATTTGGATGATAGTATTACAACTGAGAATAATGTATCAATTCATGGAGACTCCAGTAATGATTTAGAAAAGTTTTCAAAAGACCAGAATCATTCAAATTTTGTAACTTCAAAGACTGACCCTATTGATGACTCTAATGTATTTGAACAAGTTGAAACCACAACAATTCATCAAGGGAACAAGATGGAACAGGAAAAGGATTTCGAAAATATGGAGATTGGAAGTATTGATAAATTTTATGGAACAACAACCCCAACTCTGGAAATTTTGGTTTCACCTACTGTAGAAGATGGAGAGATATATAGAAATACCAAAATTCAAAGTGTTAGAAATTCTGCTACCACGTTTGAACCTCTTGGAGATATTAAGAACGGAGGAGACTTTGTAGATACAACTGAGTCATCTTATACTAAATTGGATACAACTGAGTCATCTTATACTAAATTGGATACAACTGAGTCATCTCATGCTAAATCGAATACAACTGAATCATCTTATGATAAATCAGATACAACCGAGTCATCTCATGCTAAATCGAATACAACTGAATCATCCTATGATAAATCAGATACAACTAAGTCATCTTATGATGTTGGAAAATTATCGTATTCAACCAATGAAAATCCTAACACTGAGACACCTGAATATTTTCATGAAAATTTACCTGGTGAGACCAAAAATGTGATAATTGATGCTCCAGTTCCATCAGACATCCAATATCCAGAAGTAACTAATGCAAATCTTTTGAATGACACGACTAGTCTATTGAAAACAGTCACATATGATCAGAGCACGATCCAACCTATCGAGTTACAAACTCAATACCCTACCGCCCAACTGGATACCGGTAGAGATGAATTAGATAAAATTTCAGGAGAAGAATCATGGGTTGATGAGAATAATGCTGATTACGATGACTTATCAGGTTTGGAATTATCAACTGAGGTGAATTTAAATACAAGAACGAATGTAAGTAGTGATGAGCTTGAAGTGCAAGGTGAACTATTGAATGAGAATAACGGAAATGAAGCAGAAAAGGAAGAATCAAAACTGAACGAGTTGAATCGAAATCAAAATATCAGTCAAGAAGAGAAAATCGATCTGCAGAATACCTCACAGAATAATAATAGTTTAATAATTGAGAAAAATATCGATGAGACGACTATATCAAGTGAAGCTGAAACTGGACTCAACGCTTATTCATCTAATCAAGAGACGATTGAAAGGGTGGACGATGAAAACGCATTTGGACAGGCTCATTTGAAAGACACTGTTGATGAACATGATACAAGCAAAGTGATAAATGAAACACAGAGAGAAACAGATGGTGTGATGAGAGTATATGATGAGCTTGACTCTAGTTTTCCAAACTCAGAAACTGCTCAACAAAATGATGAATTCCACAATAAAACTGAAGCAGTTGAAGGAAAAACAAATGTATCAGAAGGATCAACACCTGTTACTGAGGTGGGGTTGGATAGTGGAGAAGGAACTACAGAGGTTTCCCCTTTGAAGCAACTTCATGAAACTCTTTTCACTAAAAGTTTTGAGGAGGGCGTAGGCCCTCCTCAAACGGTTGTTTCAACGGTTCCTTCAACGGTTGGTTCAACAGTTGAAAACGATACAATAGACGAAACTGACAACGTTGAAAGTTCAACCAGGACTCATCTGAGTGATTTCACTGAAATGGAAAGTAGTGGTTATGAAAATAAGGGTGGAGAAACAGTGCCTCCCAATTCAAATTCTGGAAATGACGACGGTCCTTTTCACGTGGATTTACTTAATATCAATGCAACAGCCCATGAAAATAACTCAGAAACAAAGTTGACTAACAAAACATCTGTGATTGAGGAAGTAACTTACTACAACATTGAAAATCTGGGGGATAATTCGCATCGTGATGAACTTTTTGTTACAGTTAATGATGATGAGATGAATAGAACAGGCTTCCAATCAGAAGGTGATTCGATTGATATCAATGGTGATGATTTAACCGATAATTATGAGCTGACACGTTCAATCAGGTATGAATACAACCCATACTTTATCATTTCCAATAGTGATTTGAATTTTAGAGAACCGGACTCGAATAATATGAATTATGAGAACGATCACTCAGCAATACCAAGATATATTGTCAAACGAGATGTTATGAAAACCAAAGAGAGGAAAGTTCCTGAGGATTTTATTGATGACAAGAGAGAAATGAGCAGGATAGCTTCACCCAGGATCTTGGAATCAAGTTATCAAGCTGAGGAAGGGTATTCTGAAGAGGAGGAATACAGAGATTACAGTGATTATGGGACAGTGAGCAATGCAAGTCCTTTGAGCTTGAAGGAGAGCGAAGAAGACGAAGAAGAAGATAATTTGACAAATGATTTTGGGCCATCTATCAAAGAGCTCATAGCTTATCGACGAAATAAACAATGAATACCAAATGAATACAATGAATACCAAATGAATACAATGAATGCCAAATGAATATCAATACAACAATAATAATGGATAATTTGACAAATGATTTTGGGCCATCTATCAAAGAGCTCATAGCTTATCGACGAAATAAACAATGAATACCAAATGAATACAATGAATACCAAATGAATACAATGAATGCCAAATGAATATCAATACAACAATAATAATGGATAATTTGACAAATGATTTTGGGCCATCTATCAAAGAGCTCATAGCTTATCGACGAAATAAACAATGAATACCAAATGAATACCAATGAATGAATACCAATACAGCAATACCAATGAATATCGACGAATAACAATGAGACTACCAAATTCTACTTTAAAAGCTTTCTCTAATAATTTTTGAATAAAAAAATTTTTTTTTGATCGTAAGTTACTTTATTAATGTAATTTTTAAGCAACAGTAGTTGCCAGTTTTAAGCACTGACATACCGTACTGTATTTGATACTGCAACTCGAATATAGATTATACAGTTTATAAAAAGAGATTGTAAGATGCAATTATGAAATTGATAATTTCCATGCCTAATGTTAATTTTATAACGGGACCACTTATGGCACAGTAGTTGCCACTTTTAAGCACTGACATACCGTACTGTATTTGATACTGCATAACTCAAATGCAGATTATACAGTTTATGAAAAGAGATTGTAAGATGCAGTTGATCATTTTCATGCCTAATATTAATTTTATAACGGGACCAATTATGTATTTAAAAATACAAAGTGATACCATTAAGTGATAATATGTAAGACAAAGTTATCAAGAACTTCTACTATTGGAGGAAGAGAAAATTAATTTGGATTTGTAATTTTGTTTTTTCCCCCAAGTAAAAACTTGAAAATAATGTTGAACATTCTTATTGAAATAAGATCAAACAGTAGAAATAGCAAATTTTCTACATACCTCATGAAGAACCTTGTTATGCTTGTATTTTATCTATTTTATTTTTTTGAAGAATTCTTTGATTATGACATTTGCAATACTAGACCTAATTATTAGTAAACCTTCAAATCTGATATAAATGTTTATGCAATCACATTATTTACAATAGAAATTCTATTAGTAAGTTTCTTCTCAATTAGAATAAGTATATTTTAAGTCAAAAAGATTCCTTTCTCCATTTATTATAACTCTTATATTATGTAAAATGTCATTTTTAGTTATTAGTAAGTTAGTATTTATTACAATGTGATTCATTTTTCACAGTATGTAAATATTTTTTAATATGTATCATATTAATATCTATTAAATATAATAAAATCAAATTGCAAAAAAAATATCTTATTTATTCATTTATAATGATACTACCCAACTTCTGTTTGAAAAAATTTATCGAATTTTCCACTCAAAATTTTATTCAATAACAAAATTTATTGTCTTCATGCACGTTTCTAAAAATTTTGAAAAAATTTATCGAATTTTCCACTCAAAATTTTATTCAATAACAAAATTTATTGTCTTCATGCACGTTTCTAAAGCTGCGTTTACACCAAAGCTATTAACAAAATGTTTATTTTTCCGTCCTTGTAGATTTTATTAGATTAAACGAAGCTTGACAAACACATATGCACATCATGTGAATGATAAGTTGTGTTCAATCTAATAGAATCTTTAAGGACGGAAAAATAAACATTTTGTTAATAACTTTGGTGTAAACGCAGCATAAGCGTTTCTGATTTGAGTGTGGTGGAGCAGACTTCATTTATATTATAAAGAAATTTACAACACTTTGATGGATGAGACGATAAAAGTTAAGTAACTATCAAGTACAATATCTTCACGTAACATAGTATTATGATGGGTATTGTTAATATTAATGTGTAGCCTATATAACAATTTTTGCTTGCGTTTAAAAATGTATCCAATGATGGGTTGCCCTACAGTACCTAACTATATAACTATATCAGTCTTTTTTCTTTAGGGCTTCTTTTAATATAAATAAAAATATAAATCTTAGTACCCTTTTAAATTATTTTGCCACAACATGTAAATTATTTCAACTATAAAATGGCATTAATGTCCGAAACATGTGACAAAATAATTTAAAATGGTACTGAATTTCATATTTTTATTTGAAAAATAGAATTATAGTACCCTTTTAAAATTCTATTATAAATACAAGAAAGTAGCCCTGAATTCATTTAAATAAATATTTATTTAAACTATATCAGTCTTTGATTTACGTAGGTTGCCATACGTAAAGCCCATGCCACACTTATCATGCAGCTTTCCGATCCCACTCCGATCCGATCACATATGATCAGTGATGACAAATGTCTGAGATGGTGCATGCCACACATGTCAGTCATGTGTTCTGGCCCAACACCACCCCTCCACCACGCAGAAATATCGGACATGATTAGATTCAAACTGCTGCATGATAAGTGTAACCAGGGCTATAGTGGCTCATTTCAAAATTGTTAGATTAATTACTTAAAACTACCAGAATAATAATATTATTATATTGATAAGTATAAAGGTGTTAAGTCAGTTTTTATTATTTTTCAAGAGAGCAAAAACGAAGTTCAAAAAATTCTGTATGAAATTTATGAATCCGATTATATTAAGCGAGCAATTTCTGTATATCTGTTTATATTTTTATATCTGGTTATTTATGTTCAACGGATCTCGAAAACGACTTCGAACTGAAAACAGCTGACAGCAGTTATCCTATACTATAAAACGAGCAATTTCTGTTAATATGTTTAAATGTTTATATATCTGTATTTGACCGGATCTCGAAAACGGCTCTAATGATTTTCACGAAATTTGCAACATAGTAAGTTTATGATATAAAAATCAAATGCACTAGGTCTCATCCTTGGGGAAAACTCGCTGAACGACATTGCAAGAATAATTCATCCTTGATTGAAACAGCTGAGACTTTCGTCGTCTGTGGATAGTAGAAAGTGAGCGAGTGATTCTGTGGAAAATTAAAATATCGCATCCCTGAAATTCATAAGATGACGTATAGCCAGCTGTAAAAATAATATAAACACGGTTTAGAGAATTGTGTTCTGTTTATAAATAAATAAAAATAACGAGCAAAGCTCGGTGCCCCGATATTTAAGAATATTAATATTAGAACACTAATCATTGCTCTACATCAGTGGTCGCCAAACAGTCGATCAGCTCGTGGGGTAGTTTTTGGTAGCTCGCAGATAAGATTGGGTTGTCAACCATGCATTGAGAAACATGACTACAAAATTTTTCATTTCTCACAGATATAAGAATGTTTATTTCGCCAAAATTACATAGTTACAAAACATGAATGATACATACAAAATGCATAATAAAAATGTAAATTATAATAGATCTAAATGATTTGGCTGAGAAGTTGAATGATTTGAATTTGCAGCTTCAAGGGAAAGATAAGGACATCGGTGGAATGATTTGAACTGTAAAATCGTTTTCCAAGGAGCTTGAGATGTGGGAAAAGAATATCGTTCAGTTTGAATATAAACACTTTTCCAGTCTGAAGAAAATCAATGACGAGAAAAATCCTCCACAGCACCTCAGCAATAACCAAGAATACGTTACAATTCAGACTTGAGACAACAGTTTGATCAACGATTTCAAGATTTTAAAAGCATACCGAATATGGCACAATTCTTCAACTCTCCTTTTGTAGAGATCGATGCAGAAGATTTTGCAGCTTGTTGTAAAACATTTTGGTGGAGATCAGGCTTCAGTTGAAATGGAATTTGTGGAATTTTGAAAATGATCTTGTCTCTCAGATCACTTCCCACAACTGGACATATTCGGTCTCAAGTCCCCAAAGAAAAATATCCAATTATTATTCTAGTTGCATTGAGGTTAAAAGTTATGATCAGCTCTACCTACTTGTGTGAATAATCTTTTTCAAGTATGAAATTCATAAAAAATCTATATTAGGATCATTTTTTGGAGAACTGCATCAGAATGGCGGCTACAACGTTCACTCCAAACATCAAGAAAATACTTGATGGCCAAAAAGAGTTCCACTGCTCTCATTGAAATGTACGGTACATTTCAACTTTTGTTATACTTTTTGCTATGAGATAAGTAGATTTCAACACTAGAAATGTATCTTTATAGGCAATAAAATATACTTTATTCATTCTAATATTCCTTGATAGCTCACTAGAAGATTTATAAATGCTATTCTAGCTCACAGGCTCATACGTTTGGCGACCAATGCTCTACATATTTTTTTACATGTTTACTGTGTCCAATAATATGGTTTCTCACATATTGACATTTTATACAGGTGTGTACGACTTAAATCCTTTGTATCAAAGTATTTATGACTTAACACTTTTTGATCTTGTTTGTATCATTTATATCAATACCCTAATTAATTTTGTGTCGCGTCTTGAAGGTGATAAGTTCACTTGCATCATTTATATTAATATTTATTAAATTCCATTTCTCATCTTGAAAGTAAAGTTATAAGTTGACTTGTATCATTTTTATCACCTGTAAGATTCAATTCCACCTCTTAAAGGTTATAATGAGTTGATTACAGGTGTTCTAATTGACATATTTTATCTTAATTATGGAAATTCATTATGAAATTATTGAAAAATATAATTGATATAATTTATATCAAACATGAAAGATTTTATTCAAAAATGCATCCATTCTACCATGGGAATAATTCTAAAACAATACCACATAGACTTAAACTATTTACACCAAAAAAGAGCAAATTTTTTTTGAAAAAGAAAGAGTATATAGAAAAGTCAAAATCGACATTTTGTGACTTAACCCTTTTTACTTATCAATACAGTATTTTAATGATATTTATTCATAAGAAATGCTGACTGTTTGAATGGAATCGGACTATAGATCATTTGCCGGATCAGCCTAATATTATAAAAGGTTTGATAAGTTGATTCAAGGTGGTTGATACTATAGAGAAAAAATAACGTAAGAGACTATCCCATGGTATAGGACGTTTATGTCGCAACTTTTACTGTTATCTCAAGCCGATATTCCACGTATTTTTCTACTGTGAAGCTATGTGACGCTGGTAGTCTCTCATATTGTACCATTCATACACTCTCATCCGGCCAAAACAGATAATAATCGTCAGTAATCGGCTTTAGATAACAGTAAAAGTTGCGACATAAACGCCCTATACCATGGGATATCTATTTACGTCACTTTTTCTCTATGTTGATACCGAATGATGCAACCATGGATAAGAGATAGCAAAGATCTTATTTTCTCTATGGTGCAACTCAGCAAACTGCATATAGTGAGGTCCACGTTATAGTGGCAGTGTTAGATTAGCAATGGTATTGCTATCCTTGTCTATCATAACAAAGCGGATATCGCTATCTCTTTCTCGCTTTGCTCTGTTGCCAGATCGTCTTTTAAAAATGTAGAATTGATAATTAATTAACAAAATACTTCATCTTAATTATTATGAAAATGCATTATGAAATTATTGAAAAATATAATTTCTTGCTTAATAAAATGTAATTGATTATTTTAAAGAAGAATCATATTATATTAAGCGAGCAATTTCTGTATTTATATATCTGGTTATTTTTATATCTGTTTTTTTATGTTTAACGGTCTCGAAAACGGCTCAAACGATTTTCACGAAATTTGGAACATAGTAGGTTTATGATATAAAGATTCGATTGCACTAGGTCTCATCCTTGAGAAAACTCGCTGAACGACATTAAAAGGATAATTCATCCTTGGCTGAAACAGCTGTGGATAGTGAGTATGTGAAAAAAGTAAAAAGTGAGTATGTGAAAAATCAAAATATCGCATCCCCGAAATTCAAAAGATGACGTATAGCCAGCTGTGAAATATAAACACGATCATTTCAGAGAATTGTGTTCTGTTTATCAATAAATGAAAATCTGGTGTGGCGCACTCACACAGCTTTCCTTGCCGTTATGAAAATTGATCACCTGACGCTAGTGTTCCCGCGCATCTCAAGTCTACTATTCAAAGATTTGAGCCAGCTGGTGACAGGGCAATAATGCTGGAGACACACATGAGGTCTGCTAGGCCTATCTCTTCATAGTGAATGATTTAATAGAATCAACAATAATTTGCAATTGAATAATCACATTTTCTCGAATTTAAAGCTTATTTTCAATTTTAGGTGAAAATGTTACTGAACATTAATTGTAGAGATTTTCATGCTCAATCTACTCCACTTGATTTTTTTCGTTTCAATTGTATCTGAAGCCTGATAATTGGGAATCTATCTGCATTTATGGGGCGAAGCTCCTGAAATTTTTACAGATATGGGACTTGTGGCAGTTGATAGAGCTTATTGATGACTATTTTAGGTATGAATTTGATCAAAATCGTTGGAGCCGTTTCCGAGAAAATCACGAAAAACCCTGTTTTTGACAACATTGTCGCCATTTTAGCCGCCATTTTGAATTGCATTTGATCGAAATGGTTCGTGTCGGATCCTTATAGTGAAAGGACCTTAACTTCCAAATTTCAAGTCATTCCGTAATTGGGAGATGAGATATCGTGTACACAGACGCACATACACTCATACACACACACACACACAACACACACACACACACACACACACACACACAACACACACACACACACACATACAGACCAATACCCAAAAACCAGTTTTTGGACTCAGGGGACCTTGAAACGTATAGCAATTTAGAAATTGGGGTACCTTAATTTTTTTCGGAAAGCAATACTTTCCTTACCTATGGTAATAGGGCAAGGAAAGTAAAAATAACGAGCGAAGCTCGGTGCCCCGATTATTTTAAAGAAGAATGAACAGTTAATATTACATCAATAAACCTGTATCGGCCACCGTCTATAGAAGGCATTGACAAGACAGAGGATCGGCAACATTGTTCTCCTATCTTTCTCTACTGCCATTATAACGTGGACCTCACTATAGCAGTAGGCTGAATTGAGCAACCTGCTTCTGCTTCTGTGAGAACTCATGTTGCAGAACTCAACGAGAACCCACACATCATTTTTGTGCAGAAGATGAAAATAAATGTTCTATAAACAATAGGGTTTGAGATACATCTATAATATAATAAAGGAAAGAGTTGGTTTATGTTTATCCTGTACTAATTAGATTGGATTGATCTTGATAGAGGTTCAAGTTCAAAAACTGAAATTTATGCCACCTTAATTTGAAAGAGTGAGACCCAGTTGCACAAAACCCGGTTAAATTTTAATCGTGATTAATTTCACGAGAACCAATCAGAGAAGGCTATTTTGAAAAAAGGCTTCTCTAATAAATGGTTCCCGTAAAATTAATCACGATTAAAATTTAGTCGACTTTTGTGCAACCGGAACTAAGACATTGATGCTGTCAATACTACTTTATTGACCTAATCAATGTCCCACACTTGGTTGCACAAAAGCCTGTTAAAAAATTTTAATCACGATTAAATGTCACAAGAGCCAATCAGAGAGCCCTCTTCTCAGAAAAACCTACTCGTGGAATTTAATAATGATTAAAATTTAACAAGCTTTTGTGCAACCGGACCTTATTGTTTCAAGTATGAAGAAATTCCATAACAGTTCTTATCATAAAATCAAATTACCTTATTTCCTTTATTATTATCATTTATTTATTTATCATTTATTATTATTATTACATTATTACCTTTTCTTATCAAATTACATTGAAAGTGTAGGCCTACTTTTGTGACAATTTCGGATCTCCATTGATAGTAAGAAGTGCTGGATATTACAAAACGTATCAACCATTCTATCTAGATCTGATTTTTTCAGTCAGATACCAAGTGTGATGGTCGTACTGGAGCGAGGGGGCAGTGACATTAGCGCAGGCAGGAGTTTATTTCTGAAGAAGGTTATAGCTCCTGTCAGAGACACAGCTCACAGCTGCCGTTTTTGTGACCCCCAGTCGTCAGTCGCACACACTCACACACACATTCACTTGCCTGCCTCCTTCGCGACCTCCTGCCTTCTTACCAACAATATTCAGTCACGTGCTGTAGTAGGGCCTATTCCTCATATCAAATCCCACATGAAATTGAAAGGCTAACGTAACATATGACAGCCTACGATTCAAGAGGAAGATATCGAAAAATTAGATGCTTTTTTGGGTTTTCCATGACAAAATTCTTTTTGAAATTGTATTTTAATTATCAAAATTCAGGCTATAATACACCTGAAATACCGTGTTTGTAAGATTAAAGAAATCTAATTATGAATATTGGGTCTTGAATTTGGAAAGCTAAAGCTGCGTTTACACCAAAGTTTTTGACAACATTGTCGCCATTTTGAATTGCATTTGATCGAAATTGTTCGTGTCGGATCCTTATAGTGAAAGGACCTTAAGTTCCAAATTTCAAGTCATTCCGTTAATTGGGAGATGAGATATCGTGTACACAGACGCACATACACTCGTACACACACACACACACACACACACACACACACACCACACACACACACACCACACACACACACACAACACACACACACACACATACAGACCAATACCCAAAAACCAGTTTTTTGGACTCAGGGGACCTTGAAACGTATAGCAATTTAGAAATTGGGGTACCTTAATTTTTTTCGGAAAGCAATACTTTCCTTACCTATGGTAATAGGGCAAGGAAAGTAAAATAACGAGCGAAGCTTGGTGCCCCGATTATTTTAAAGAAGAATGAACAGTTAATATTACATCAATAAACCTGTATCGGCTACCGTGTATAGAAGGCATTGACAAGACAGAGGATCGGCAACGTTGTTCTCCTATCTTTCTCCACTGCCATTATAACGTGGACCTCACTATAGCAGTAGGGTGAATTGAGCAACCTGCTTCTGCTTCTGTGAGAACTCATGTTGCAGAACTCAACGAGAACCCACACATCATTTTTGTGCAGAAGATGAAAATAAATGTTCTATAAACAATAGGGTTTGAGATACATCTATAATAAAGGAAAGAGTTGGTTTATGTTTATCCTGTACTAATTAGATTGGATTGATCTTGATAGAGGTTCAAGATCAACAACCGTAATTTATGCCACCTTAATTTGAAAGAGTGAGACCCAGTTGCACAAAAGCCGACTAAATTTTAATCGTGATTAATTTCACGAGAACCAATCAGAGAAGGCTATTTTGAAAAAAGGCTTCTCTAAATAGTTCCCGTGAAATTAATCACGATTTAAATTTAGTCGGCTTTTGTGCAACCGGAACTAAGACATTGATGCTGTCAATACTACTTTATTGACCTAATCAATGTCCCACACTTGGTTGCACAAATGCCTGTTAAATTTCAATCCCGATTAAATGTCACAAGAGCCAATCAGAGAGCCCTCTTCTAAGAAAACCCTACTCGTGGAATTTAATAATGATTAAAATTTAACAAGCTTTTGTGCAACCGGACCTTATTGTTTCAAGTATGAAGAAATTCCATAACAGTTCTTATCATAAAATCAAATTACCTTATTTCCTTTATTATTATCATTTATTTATTTATCATTTATTATTATTATTACATTATTACCTTTTCTTATCAAATTACATTAAAAGTGTAGGCCTACTATTGTGACAATTTCGGATCTCCATTGATAGTAAGAAGTGCTGGATATTACAAAACGTATCAACCATTCTATCTAGATCTGATTTTTTCAGTCAGATACCAAGTGTGATGGTCGTACTGGAGCGAGGGGGCAGTGACATTAGCGCAGGCAGGAGTTTATTTCTGAAGAAGGTTATAGCTCCTGTCAGAGACACAGCTTACAGCTGCCGTTTTTGTGACCCCCAGTCGTCAGTCGCACACACTCACACACACACTCACTTGCCTGCCTCCTTCGCGACCTCCTGCCTTCTTACCAACAATATTCAGTCACGTGCTGTAGCAGGGCCTATTCCTCATATCAAATCCCAGATGAAATTGAAAGGCTAACGTAACATATGATAGCCTACAAGTCAATGAGGAGGTGTCCCAAACATACACTCTGTTTTCCATGACGCAATTGTTATTATATAGAAATATATTGATTTTTTGTGAAGCCACAAATTTTGAGCAGTGCTCAAGTGGCATACAACATATTTTAAGAACGGAGTCATATAAATGCTCTAAAACACACTCCTCAATGGTATAAGGACAAGCCTCTACAAGTGTCCTAATTATCTTTGATACAAATAATTTATAGCTGCTACACAGCCTGGAATACAATTAAAACTGATGGAAATTACTGAGATATTGCAATTCAATTTAAATGTGTGACTATAATTATAACCTTATCTTTTGGACAACATTAACATTTTATCAAAATTTTTGGAGAGAAATAGTACCGGCTTAGCCTAATTTTTCCTCCAATGTCATAATTGTATCATTATTATAGTATTTTATACAATAAATAAATAAAAAACGAAAATCTAAATTAAATGCTGTAATTCACCCCGATTACTTCTGCTACTGCTAATATTGACAGCAGGGTAAACAGCTAGATGGAAATTCGATGAGCGCTACTATTCAATAATTATTTGTCGGCCCGGGAACTCCCGGGAATAGAAGCTCCCGGGAGTTCCCGGGCCGACAAATAATTATTGAATAGTAGCGCTCATCGAATTTCCATCTAGCTGTTTACCCTGTAGTCAATATTTGCAGTAGCAGAAGGCTTTGGGGTGAATTACAGCATATAATTTAGATTTTCGTTATTCGTGTAATAATAAATAACAATTAAAAAACTTGATTCCTGAATCCTGAATAATACCCTTTCAAGGAGAGTCAGTCTCTTAAGTGGAATAATCCTACATTTTTACCTCGTCTATAAGTATGACGAATTCAGTTAGCATTAAAAAATTTTGTTTTTGAAAAAAAACAAATTTCAGGAAGTATATCGCTGGAACTGTGAGTAGATGGAGTGCTTTTAATATTGTCTTACAGGAGTATTACCAATATTGAGACTTGGAATTGGAAAGCCATCAACTTATTCTAGCCTGCAATTCAAGACTGAGATATCGAAAAATTGAGTGTGCTGGTATGCTGCACAGTGCACAATAGTATATTATAACCATAGAGGAAAGATACCATAAGAAGATATCCTATGATATAGCTCAGGGCTCTCCAACCTACGGCCCGCGGGCCACATCCGGGCCGCGGATAGATTTTGTCCGGCCCGCCGAGAGTTATTGCTAGATTTTTTAAAATATATATTTATACACATTTTTGACAACAACTGTGAGTTCAGTACTCTTCTCTTACTAGCCACTCCATTTCTTACCAACAATATTCAGTCACGTGCTGTAGTAGGGCCTATTCCTCATATCAAATCCCACATGAAATTGAAAGGCTAACGTAACATATGACAGCCTACGATTCAAGAGGAAGATATCGAAAAATTAGATGCTTTTTTGGGTTTTCCATGACAAAATTCTTTTTGAAATTGTATTTTAATTATCAAAATTCAGACTATAATACACCTGAAATACCGTGTTTGTAAGATTGAAGAAATAGAAGCACTCTAATTATGAATATTGGGTCTTGAATTTGGAAAGCTAAAGCTGCGTTTACACCAAAGTTATTAACAAAATGTTTATTTTTCCGTCCTTACAGATTCTATTAGATTGAACGGAACTTGAGAAACACATATGTTCATCATGTGTATGAAAAGTTATGTTCAATTTAAGGCTAGGCACACACCAGTCAATCAAGACAAGACAAGACATGATCAGACACAGTACTTCACATAGTTGCTTATGACGTAACACACACTGATTAGTCATTGCAATTAGACATGTCTTCATAAGCAACCATGTGAAGTATTGTGGCTGATCATGTCTTGTCTTGTCTTGACTAACTGGTGTGTGTCTAGCCTAATAAGGACGGAGAAATAAACATTTTGTTAATAACTTTGGTGTAATCGCAGCTTAACATGTTCTAGGTTTAGCCACAGAAAAAAGGAGGAATAAATTCTTTCCTCAGTTGTTTACAATTCAAGAGGGAGATATAAAAAAATAGCTCTTGTCTTCTATTACTAAATCATTACTGAAATTGTATTAGGCCTATAATATTATCAAAATCTATAATAGATATAGATATTTGTAATTGGGAATCACACAGGTTTCATCATCCACAATATTCAGTCTTATGCTATAGTATTCTTAATTTCAGATCTCCAGATGAAATTGAAGGCTGAAACCATAGATGAACAATGTTAAGATGAACATCTATGCTAACATATCCTACAAATAAAAAAAAGTAGAAATCGATGCTATTTCTATGAGGAAATTCTTACTGAATCTATTACAGACCTTCACGGTAAATTTGTTTGATCTACTCACTTTTTTAGCGTTGCAAGATGGAATGCTATTAACTTGTTCTTGATCAGAATCCGAAAGTTTTTACGAAGTTCCTCATCTCATCAAAAGTGGAGTGCATTCTAATTTGAACCCCAAAAACTGAGTGAATTATACCCCTGATTATATACCATAATATACTGTAACTGAATTCTGAAACCTGCCTTCTTAAACTAATCTATATCTTTATAGAATATCATAGAAGCATTTTATCTCAGCATTCTTCGCCAAAAAAGTCATCTATCTATGTATCAAATCAAATCAAAATCGTTTATTTATCCTTAATAATAATAACATCAACAGAAAATCAGAAACATAGAAATAGAATTACATTAGAATGATGTATTACAGTATAAAATTAAATTATACAATGAATATAAGGAAGGTCCCCGCAAGGTTAATGAACCTGTGCGCAGGGGCCGAGTGTTAAAAATCTAGATATTTTAAATTTCAGGATAAAAGATAAACTAATTAATAAAAAATATTAAACTAATTACAGTGAAAGGAAAAATAATAACTGATAGAAAAATAATTAAACTTCTTAAACTTAGAAAAAAAGTTACTTAACTTAAAAAGAAAAAAGAGAGGAAAAGGAAGAAGGAAAAGAGAGAACAGAAAGGACAGGAAAGAAAGAAGAGGGATACCTAATAGAATTAAATTAATCTATTTCTCAAGAGAAAAAAATGGATAAAATTGGCTCAGTTTTAGTAGCAGATATTTAAAAACTAATGTCATTCGAAGATAACCACTGATTTATATCTCTTACCAGCTTTTTACTCAATTTATTGGTGATGAAATGATGAGGGATTTTATTAATGAGTTTAGATGCAATGTATGAAAATTGTTTTCTGCAAATGGACAAATTAGTGTCAGCAACCTGAAAAGTTATGGATGAGGGACGAAGATTATAAGTAGAATCACGCAAATTGAATAGATCTTTAAGTTTATTTATATAAGTTATGAGAATTTTGATATATAGCTGTCTTATTGTTAGAACCTTGAATTCAAGAAAAAGATTTTCACTTGGATAGCGTCTAGGTTTTCCTAGTATGGCTTTGATTAGGGTTTTTTGAATAACAAATCATTATGTATGATTATGTATCATTATGTTAGATGCTCTAGTATTCCTGATACTGTAGTCTATCAAATTTTAGTCTCCTTTCAAATTATTATCAGAGACAATCATTATCAAATAACTTTTTGTGACAAGGACATCAAAGACTTAGCTCGTAGAAAATCATCACGATGAATATTTACTTTGTAACGCCGAACTTGCCAAATAATTTAATTCTATGTGGAATAAACATTACAAAAGATACGTTTCAACACAGAAAACTATTTCAATTTTTAGAACAATTTTATCTATCAATACCTACTAGGGCTACTGCTGTGGCCTAGTGTGCTACTGATAATATGCTACCCATTAATAAAACAATATAAAAACCTTGTTGTACCCTTTATTATTAAAAACTCTAAAATAAAGTTCAAAAGTAGCCCAAGTGAAGAGTTTTTATGCTACCCATCTTTGCACGTGGAACAAGGAATGATTCAAGTTTGATAATTAATTGAATTCATGATTCATTAGTGCAGAGATAGATTGAGAAAATCTGGTGTGGCGCACTCACACAACTTTCCTTGCCGTTATGAAAATTGATCACCTGACGCTAGTGTGCACGCGCATCTCAAGTCTACTTATAAACAAAGATCTGAGCCAGCTGGTGACAGGACAATAACGCTGGAGACATACGAGGTCTGCTATCTCTTTATAGTGAATAATTTAATAGAATCAACAGTTGCCAACAGTTTGCAATTGAAATAATAACTTTTTCTCGAATTTCGTGCTTATTTTCAATTTTAGGTGAAAATGTTACTGAACATTAATTGTAGAGATTTTCATACTTAATCTTTTCCACTCAAAATTTTTCGTTTAAATTTTATCTTAAGCCTGATAATTGGGAATCTAAAATCGGAACTTTGCAACGATGGGGCGGAGCTCCTGAAATTTTTACAGATATGGGACTTGTGGCAGTTGATAGAGCTTATCAATAACTATTTTTGGTATGAATTTAATCGAAATCGTTGGAGCCGTTTTTGAGAAAATCGCGAAAACCCCTGTTTTTGACAACATTTTCGCCATTTCAGCCGCCATCTTGAATTGCATTTGATTGAAATTGTTCGTGTCGGATCCTTATATTGTAAGGACCTTGAGTTCCAAATTTCAAGTCATTCCGTTAATTGGGAGATGAGATATCGTGTACACAGACGCACATACACTCATACACACACACACACACACACACCACACACACACACACCACACACACACACACACACACCACACACACACACACACATACAGACCAATACCCAAAAACCACTTTTTTGGACTCAGGGGACCTTGAAACGTATAGAAATTTAGAAATTGGGGTACCTTGATTTTTTTCGGAAAGCAATACTTTCCTTACCTATGGTAATAGGGCAAGGAAAGTAAAAAAGTTCAAGATTTTAATTACTCACTTTGTATAAGCAAGCTGTACTTAACTAATTTTGATATCTATAGGTTACTCAAATTGACAAAGCTTGTATATTAGAACAACGCATAACATACTTATAGGTCCGGTTGCACAAAAGTATTTCAAATTTAAACTGTGATTAAAATTGCCAATGGAAGGTGTCTTCCGCTTCTCTGATTGGTTCTCTTGACATATAACCGTCATTTAACCACCGTTAAAATTTAACAGATTTTTGAGCAACCGGTACTTTTCTCAATTATTGAACAATTTCTAGTTGAAACTACGACTTATTCAGGTGTTCATTTCAAAGTTTTAAGGCGAACGCACACTCTGCAATATATAGACTAAGAACAATCAAACGTCTGCATGCAGACGTCGTGAGCAGACATTTATGTAGACAGACGGACGTCTGTGTGCATTTCAACAGTCAAACACCTATAAGGAGAGGGGTTTTCCTCCATCTATCTGCATACTTCCGTCTGTTGATGTGTGCGTTTGCATTTATTAGTGAGAAATTTTGAAAATTCATTAATCAGAACGATTGAATTCAACTGAAGCTGGGCCCCCTCATTATTTTCGAGGTCTAGGTGCCCCGGGACGATCTACCCTTTTGTCCCCTCCCAGCATTCAAGTATTGGTGACGAAATTTATCAGAAATGCATATGAATTAAGTGCCACGGCGTAGTCTATTATTTTCAGAAATAAAAAACTCTTCAACCAAGTTGAAGAATATTGGCCTTGCTAACGCTATAGGCTCACTCAATGTCTCTGCGGGGTTCATCTCACTTCTAACTTCTCTCTCTCACTCACTCTATCCCTCTCACTTCTCTCTCTTGTTGAGGGAAGTTATGTGGGCTTCTTATAAGGGCTGAAAGTGCAAAGTGTGTGCATTCAATATCATCAGCACTGTACTACAATATTGGGCTATTTCAGGCTAACCCCACTCTTAAAGCTTCATTTGAGTTCACAATGAACTTAAATCACTTGACAAATAGTTCTGTATGACAAGACCCTGATCCTAATCATAGGGAGTTGGTGGATGATGTTGTGTAATAATTTTATTTGAATAATTATTCTATCTAAGCCCATTTGTAGCAGCAATATCAAATTTAGGAATAGTAGTAATATAACAAATTTAGAAAAAGTAATAGTATAAATGAATAATATATTGAGGGCTATCGAAACTCATTTGATGATTGAGTTTTTTCCTATCAATTTTTTTCAAATTTATCTTGAACATGAGAGGAATTATGTAGATTGGTGAGTATATGACAAAAACTTTCTTGCTCACTTAAGCGATGAATTAATTAATAATTATTATTAAACGAGATTCCAATTGAATGCTGTAAATCAACCCGAAGACTTCTGCCACTGCAAATATTGACAACAGGGTGAACAGCTAGATGGAAATTCGATGAGCGCTACCATACAAAAATTGTTTGTCAGCCCGGGAATCGAACCCAGTACCTCCTAATTGCCTGTCAGGAATGCTTACTTTTGCACCAAACTGACAATCTCTGGATAGCAGTGCTCATTTTATACAAAGCCATAGCGGCCAGTCAGTCTACAGATGGAGATAAATTGGAAGTTGCATTTGTTCAAATGCTAATTAATGAATAATTATTATTAAACGAAATTCCAATTAATTGTTGTAAATCACCCCGAAGACTTCTGCTATTGCAAATATTGACAACAGGGAAAACAGCTAGATGGAAACTCGATGAGCGCTACTATAAAAAAATTATATGTCAGTCCGGAAATCGAACCCAGAATCTCCTAATTGCCGGTCAAGGATGCTTACCCTCACACCAAACTGACAATCTCTGGATAGCAGCTCTCATTTCCAGAGATTGTCAATTTGGTGTAAGGGTAAGCATCCCTGCCCGGCAATTAGGAGGTTCTGGGTTCGATTCCCGGGCTGACAAATAATTTCTGTATAGTAGCGCTCATCAAATGTACAATGAGCGCTCATCGCTCATTGTATCTAGCTGTTTACCCTGTTATCAATATTTACAGTAGCAGAAGTCTCCGGGGTGATTTATAGCATTTAATTGGAATTTCGTTTAATAATATTCATTAATTAGAATTTGAGCAAATGCAACTTCCAATTTATTTCATCTTTAGGATGAATTAATTTATGACGAAGCTTAATGACTGAAGAAGCAAATAGAAGGGGTTTTTATAATAAGGAAAAGTACATGAAGTCCCAATGGAGAGGGATGAAGCTTCCGAGGGTTGAGAATTTTCCCACCTCTGGTCAGTCGGATGTATTGACTGTTTGGAATGAACTGAATGATATTTCATACTATTCAACTTGAAATTTTCTGAGAGCCTTTGGGAAGCTTGGGTTTTGCCTAACTTGTCTGTTATGTTTTGTTCAAAAATCTTTATAAATTAAACTGTATTTAAATACAAATAATGCTCCACCTACAACCAAGATTTTTTTCTTTCCTTGCCCTATTACCATATGTAAGGAAAGTATTGCTTTCCGAAAAAAATTGAGGTACCTCAATTTCTAAATTTCTATACGTTTCAAGGTCCCCTGAGTCCAAAAAAGAGGGTTTTGGGTATTGGTCTGTATGTGTATGAGTGTATGTGTGTCTGTGTACACGATATCTCATCTCCCAATTAACGGAATGACTTGAAATTTGGAACTCAAGGTCCTTACAATATGTGGATCCGGCACGAACAATTTCGATCAAATGCAATTCAAGATAGCGGCTAAAATGGCGAAAATGTTGTCAAAAACAGGGTTTTTCGCGATTTTCTCGAAAACGGCTCCAACGATTTTGATGAAATTTATACCTAGAATAGTCATTGATAAGCTCTATCAACTGCCACAAGTCTCATATCTGTAAAAATTTCAGGAGCTCCGCCCCATCTATGCAGATTCCCAATTATTAGGTTCCAAGTGGAAAAGATTGAGCATGAAAATCTCTACAATTAATGTTCAGTAACATCTTAACCTAATATTGAAAATAAACTCGAAATTCGAGAAAATGTGATTATTCAATTGCAAACTGTTGGCAACTGTTGATTCTATTAAATCATTCACTATGAAGAGATAGCAGATTTCGTGTGTCTCCAGCGTTGTTGTCCTGTCACCAGCTGGCTCAGATATTATTAGTAGACTTGAGATGCGCGTGAACACTAGCGTCAGGTGATAAATTTTCATAACGGCAAGGAAAGTTGTGTGAGTGAGCCACACCAGATTTTCAGTCTATCCAAACATTATGACATTTCTTGATTTTCCGTTCTGTTCAAATCATGGAAGTTGGTGAATGAATATTTTGAATCAAAGAGAGAGGGTACACTGATATGCCAATACAGTATATTTACTCGTTATGCCGGGAGTAGAAGGTAGTTTGGCTCCCCACATTAGGTATATCTACTGTGGTTGTGGTCACTGGTTAGATATGGCGATTTTGATAATTTCTGGATAACAAAAATTCAGTCATCCGTCTCATTAGCAACTTTAATTTTTTCCAAACAATGATAAACTATCATGGATGTATTAAGCTGGATTCCCTTATATCAGTGACAGTAAACAGTGAAAATATAATTCCCACGAGCTCTAATTGGAGTACTTCCACTCAGCCCGGCCGAACAAGTATGAACAATCTCATTTATCTCTTTCCTGTATAGGGCTACTTGTAATATAAATATAAAGAAAATAAAAATCTCAGTACCCTTTTTTTTAAATATTTTATCACAACATGTTTCGGCCATTTATGCCATTTTCAAGTGATATTTTCAAGTAATTCATATCACTTGAAAATGACATAAATGAAATAAAATTTTATTTATTTAATTCATATCACTTGAAAATTGCATAAATGACCGAAACATGTTGTGATAAAATATTTAAAAAAAAGGGTACTGAGATTTTTATTTTCTTTATATTTATGAACAATCTCATAAGAACTTGGAAATACTATTTTTACTTATTATTATTAAACGAAAATCCAAATTAAATGCTGTAATTTACCCCGAAGACTTCTGCTACTGCAAATATTGACTTTGGGGTGAATTACAGCATTCAATTTGGATTTTCGTTTAATAATAACTAGTAGTTCTGTGAACAGTAGACCTCACGCAGTATTCTCATCCACAAGTACCTGATTGAAACTATAGACCTTATGGAAATACAGCAATAGACTGGCTTCTCCACACATCTGTGTAATCACTTGTCAAGTGATTTATGATGAATAATTCTATAGTACCTGATTGAAACTATAGACCTTATGGAAATACAGCAATAAACTGGCTTCTCCACACATCTGTGTAATCACTTGTCAGGTGATTTATGATGAATAATTCTATAGTCTGATTTTTACTCTAATATTGGCGTATGAAGGAGGCTCCTTTTTCCTTTTATATTAACCTTGAAATGCAAAATTTCCAAAAACCTTGTATATAAGTCGACGCGCAATTTAAAAAGGAACATACCTGTCAAATTTCATGAAAATCTATTACCGCGTTTCGCCGTAAATGCGCAACATTTAAACATTAAGAGAAATGCCAAACCGTCGACTTGAATCTTAGACCTCACTTCGCTCGGTCAATAATTAATTCATTAGCATTTGAATAATTGCAATATTCCAGTAATTTCCATCTGTAGACTATTTTTACTGGTGATTTATGATGAATAATTCTATAGTCTTATTTTTACTCTAATATTGGCGTATGAAGGAGGCTCCTTTATCCTTTTATATTATCCTTGAAATGCAAAATTTCCAAAAACCTTGTATATACGTCGACGCGTAATCAAATAAGGAACATACCTGTCAAATTTCATGAAAATCTATTACCGCGTTTCGCCGTAAATGCGCAACATATAAACATTTAAACATTAAGAGAAATGCCAAACCGTCGACTTGAATCTTAGACCTCACTTCGCTCGGTCAATAATTAATTCATTAGCATTTGAATAATTGCAATATTTCAGTAATTTCCATCTGTAGACTATTTTTACTGTTCATTGATACTACATACTGTATGAGGGAATCCAGCTTTATTCCATTATATCGGACATATACAAGTCCGCTATCCGCTAGTCTGCTTTCATCTTTGAAATGGTTATCCAGAAAATTCGTCACTTCCAAGTTTTTATGCTCGACAACTTATTATTTGCAGTCTGCCTTTGTGTGCACACACATTCTCTCGTCCCACGTTCGCGAGCATTAGCTCGTGTTTAGGAATTGTTGGAAGCGAATAAAAGTTGATTTATTGAGCTGACGTGCTACGCTGTGGTGTTGAGCGTTGCGCTTATACACATGCATGCATCGCCGTATAGTAGGCTCTATGTTGATGGAAATTCGTTTAGGCGCGGAGGAAGAATCATCCCGTCGAGAAGTCGCGAGATTTCGGCTGGCTGCTTCCCTCTTTGTCACCAACACACACGTGCGGCGTCTGCTGTCTCTCTTTCATCTCAACCCTCGATGTGCTGTTATAAAAAGTAGGGGAGGGTGGTTGGGGCGGCGAAGGGAGGGGGAAGCCCATTGCGAACAGCTGCAGGGGGGAGCAGAGCCTAGCCTAAATATAGACGGCGGTAATGGAGGGAAGTGCTTGGTGCGCGAAGCGACAGAGCGACAGTGCTGTAGACGTATTGGAACGGAGTGGACGTGTGTAGCTTGTTGTCTCGCTCTGACTCAGTTCGGTTCCAGTAGTGAGTGAGAGTGTTAGCGTGGTGCTATTCTCGGCATGTGCATCTAGATCTATCGGCTTGTGTTGCAATATTTCGCAGGTTCATTGTTTGGTAGGGATTGTTGATTGTTATGTTGATGCCGGCAGCTCTAGGCACCTCCGAGAACATGCTGGGCGCCGAAGGGTTGGTTAGTAGTTTGGGTCTTGGCGCTCCAGCTGCGGCTGCAGCCGCTGCAGCTGCCGCTGCTCAACAACAGAAGGACACTACGTGGACAAAACTGTTTGTGGGAGGCCTGCCCTATCACACCACCGACAAATCGCTCAGGGAACACTTCTCTGTGTTCGGCGAAATCGAGGAAGCCGTAGTTATCACCGATCGCCAGACGGGGAAAAGCCGCGGATATGGATTTGTGAGTAGACTCGTTCATTTCGCAACTTAACCTCACTACATGAATCCAAGCTCTAGTCACCTGTTGCCTGATACGTGTTTTCCTACTTTCACTTCATCCCCCAAACCCTTTCCACTACCCACATTTTACACGTCAACTCAAACAATTTCGTGCTACGAAATACACATCTTTCGATACCATCATACTTTTTTCATCGTTATCTAGAACTAGGCCTATAGAATTTGATTTATAAACTACAACCTCAGCATGAAATTGATCGTTTCATACCATACTAATTCATTGTTAGACTTGTTTAAGCTCTCTTTTCTGTATAGGACTACTAGGAGACTACTTTTTTATAGAAATAGAAACTCAGTACCCTTTATGAATTATTTAATCACAACATGTTTCGGACATTGAAATCACTTGATTTTTTTTTTACTTCCATTAAAACTAGTCACTAGGACTAACCATTAATTTTGTTCTCTTATTTCTTATCCTAAAATATTAATTTTTATTGCTAAAGTCTTCCAGTGAAGCCTACAGTTCTAATCTATAATTCTTCTACTTTAAATTCTACTTGAAAATGACATCAATGTCCGAAACATGTTGTGATTAAATAATTCATAAAGGGTACTGAGATTTCTGAGATTTCTATTTTTCTTTCTATTTGTTTAAGCTCAGTTGCACAAAATCCTGTTGAATTTTAATCGTTATTAAATGCCACATGAACCAATCGGAGAAGCATTCTTCTCAACAAAGTATTCTCTGATTGGTTTTCGTGGAATTTAATCATGATTACAATTTAACAGGCTTCTGTGCAACCGACCCTTAGAATTCGATTTAAAAACCATAACCTCAGCATAAATAGAGATCATTTGATACCATACTTTCATGATCGTTATCCCTCATCTGGATGTCCGTGTTTTTACGTATAATGCTGGATTACATCAGTGACAGTGAAAGTGACCAGCTCAAAGAAGATATATAATTTCCATGATTTCTGATTGGACTATTTCATACACACGGCCGAGCGAGTATGAATACTGCCATTAGAACTTATGTAAATCATCTGAACATGTCATCTCATCACCCAAGCACAAGCGAAAATATTGTGCATCATGGGAATTATCTTAAAAAACAAAGAAATTGTTGTTCGATTCTCTGAAAATAGGATAAATTTTGTAGCCTGATAGGCAACTTCGATTTTTATCTATAGATATTTCATTTATTCATTTCATTTATTTATTAGTAGACAATAGATACAATGCAGGTAAAAACAACAGGCATTCGCCCAAAACTGCTTTAAACCTTAATTTGGAATACACAGTCTAGAGGTTATGTAAATGATAACTTAATTCACACACTATTTTGAGTCCAAAAAATGTATGTACTACAATAATTTTGAATTTATCAGATTAATTAATTTTAAAATACAAATCCAAACAAGAATCTTCCTTCACAATCACAAAAAATATTGAAATTTTCACTTAAATCCACAAATTATAGGTACTCATGTTAAAATTCTAGATGCTGTGTTCAAATTAATAAAAATGATATAAAAAAACTTGTAGTACTCTTTATTATTAAAAACATGAAAAAATATTAAAACGACTAGCTTTGACCATAGGTCATTTTCAAGTTTTAATAATAAAGGGTACTACAAGTTTTTTATATTTTTTTTTATTAATTTGTACAAAAATAGCCCATATAAGTGAAGTGTTTTTATGCTGTGTTCAGTATCTATGGATTTATTGTATTAAATCTAATAATCTTGTGGTTTTGGGACTAATTAATAACCTACGCGTTTTGTTTAGTAATTTTTTGCTTTTCAACGATCTTACCTAACCCTTCTATTTATCTGAATTATCACAAATTCATGTGGTACCACTGAATACATCATAGAACACATTGTAGAAGTTTTCTTTTTCTCTGGCGGCAAATTTCGTTTGATAACTGTTTTATGGAATGTGATCTCTGAGTTACCATTTGTAGAGATTATTCATTTGGCTACAAATTAAATATGTTAAATGATCTATAGTATATAACAGTATTGACAATCACACTAGTGTAGATTATAGGTGAATGAAAATTTCTATTATTTTTTACTATTCATGGGAAATTGGATGTTTGAAAGGCTAAGGGTTGCGTTACGTTACATAACATAAAAACAACATCAATCTCATCATCTCGTAAACCCTTGCTTTCTATTGCGCAATAAGTCATTTACGGTAACAAAACGGTACAAAAATACATCCAAGAGCAAGAACAATGTGGTTTTCAAAATCTCTTCTCCTGTCAATCAACCCAATGTAAAAGTCTATTCACTTGATGAGAAACCGTTTTTGGTTCATCGTTCATCAATGGTGAACAATATTATTATGTAACATAAGATAACCCTGAATCAATACATCGTAGGCCTTCGGAATTCTTTGCAATTGACAAAAATTTTCAATTTGTCACTAACATTTCTGCATAGAGATGAAAATGAATGATAGATTGTATTTGTTCAAATAGTGATGATGGATTAAACGTTTTCAAAGTGTAATTGCAGTATGGGAAGCATCTTAAAATTTAATGAATGCAACTATAACTCATATACTCGAAATAAAATGAAAAATATTTTATTCCTCAAAAAAATGGTAACTTAAGTTTTATACAATAACAGAAAAATCTATATATCTTATCATCTAAACAAAAAACTTTTTACAATAATATAATTGTGTGGCACAATGATAAGGTTCTTTTACATTAATGAATATAAAAAAACGCCGGGAGGCCTAGCCTGTGTGGGGTAGAATTATTCACTCGTATCAAAATTTACCTATTTTTGTACAATTTCTATCTAAATTTGGGAAAGGA
Organism: Nilaparvata lugens; assembly: GCF_014356525.2. Classification (NCBI taxonomy): domain Eukaryota; kingdom Metazoa; phylum Arthropoda; class Insecta; order Hemiptera; family Delphacidae; genus Nilaparvata; species Nilaparvata lugens. The sequence goes on from NC_052504.1 coordinate 95,124,656, forward strand.
ACAGTTTTGGGCTTCAAGCCTGTTGTTCCTTCCCCAATCATTCATAGTTGAGAATTATATTGTATGTATCAATGTAGGCTATAAATGAATAAATATTAATGTCTTACTATGCCACTCTACATTCATGTAGTTTGTTGACTGAATCCACGTTTTTTTAAAAGATCTAAAATTCTAGTTCTTGGAAGATATGGTAGTTAGCCAATCTTTGCATTTCTTATTATATTGTAGAATGTATAAATTGAAATTGTGTGAAACATATCACTGGTATAATATCTCTCTCATCATAATTTAATTCAAATTCTTCTTGTTTAATTTTCTAATTTTCCTTCCCACACTCAAATCATAAATGCAAGGTAGTTTCCAATCGAGCATAATTTAATCTCACCTATCAGAATATAATTGACCGAGCGAAGTGAGGTCTAAGATTCAAGTCGACTGTTTTGCATTTCTCTTTATGTTCATGTATGTTTTTTGTTCATATTCCGCATTTACAACGAAACGCAGCAATAGATTTTCATGAAATTTGACAGGTATGTTCCTTTTCGAATTTCGCGTCGACGTATATACAAGGTTTTTGAAATGTTGCATTCTAAGGATTATACAAAAGGAAAAGGAGTCTCCTTTGAACGCCAATATTACTGTGAAAATTAGACTTTAGAATATTATTCATCATAGATCAGCTGCCTAGTGGACTATAATACTACCCGTTCAAAAACATCGATAATCTTGATAATGTATCTTTCCAACAACGTTAGTAGACAGTTGACTATAATACTACCCGTTCAAAAACATCGATCATCTTGAAAATGTATCTTTCCATCAACGTTAGTAGACAGTTGACTATAATACTACCCGTTCAAAAACATCGATCATCTTGAAAATGTATCTTTCCATCAACGTTAGTAGACAGTTGACTATAATACAACCCGTTCAAAAACATTGATGATCTTGAAAATGTATCTTTCCATCAATGTTGGTAGACAGTTGCAGCCAGACCTGATAACAGCGCTTACACTCACATTCCGGGACGACACGTCACGGTACGATAGGATAGAAAGATCTATGTTTATTTAGGATTTTTTGTAGACATTTTAAATTGATGAATTATTTATTGATTTTTGAGAAAACATAACAACAGGTCAATGTAACTTACTGAGCGCGAGGTCTACTGTTCACAGAACTACTAATTATAATTTGAGAAAATCTTTTCAAATTGCATTTTTCATCTCAACTGTCCATCTCTAATGAAGGGGTACCCTAATCAGAGAGAAAAGAATAAGAATTTAGTTCTGACTCGAATGGAGGAGCCTTTTTTTATTAAAATTTTGCCTGATTCCATAAACCTCTTGTTATTTATAACTTTATAATTAAATAGAAAGATTGGTGATTTAGTAGGAGGCTGAGAGGCCTGATGTTGCACTAACCAAGCTCTGATGGTTATTCAGGGCACGGGAAGCTTGTTCGATGTAAGCTGTGTACAAATAGGTTGGGAGAGGTTGATTGAATTTTCATTAGAGTAGGCTCCATTTTGTGAGACTTCATCCCCTGCCCTAGCCCAGCCTCCGACCAAATGAACAGTAGGAAATTGAACCAACTAATTGATTCGCATGGCATCGGACGATTCTGCTGCATGATAGAGCCATACAATCAATTTGAAAACTAAATTACTATTTCGGATAGACAGCAGAACTGTGTTGTTCCAGGAAAACATGATATACAAACATCTAAACATCTAAACAGAAGTTGCTCGATCAATAGTATAGGAGAACTTATCTGATTTAGCGTACGCAACGTAATTTATTTGGCATATATACATTTGTGTTTCAGTTGCACCATCCATATCCCATATTTTGATAAATGAATAATTATGTCCATAGATTCATAAAAAATATGAACTAGCATAAACGCTTCCAGCAGCTTTTCCAGAATAATTAGAATGCATGATTCTGGAAAACAGTTTGAAAATTAATAATGAATGATTGCATACAATCAGAGCTTCAAGTCTACTCATTTCTCCAAGCTTGATGAACTGGCTACTTCCCTGATAGGATGAATCCAGCAGTTATCCATCTACAGATAGCTCCAATGCTTTTCTAATTAGAATAAAATAGAATTGTAGTACCCTTTGTACTTAATAGAATAAGGATACAGATTATTTGAAATTCATTTTTATAACCTGACGATGTGTGATCACCGAAACTAGTAGGTAGTTATAATATGTATTCTTATTCAATTAATTCAAAGGGTAGGCTACTATAATTCTATTTTATAAATATAAGAAAGTGTCCCTGAATTTATACATTTCAAGAAGATTTGGAACTCTTCTAATTTATATAATAATCTACAGATTTTATAAAATTAGAATACATTGTATTCTAAATTACTTTTGGTTTTTCCAATTCCTTGCCACTGACAAGTGATGTTTTGTTACTCTGATCAGAGGAAAGAATATCTCAAAAATAGAATGGATCTAGTCAATTTGACACTTGAGTTTCTGTACGTTGATTTTGTACTCAAGTGAAGAATGCCTGAAGTGAAACCGTATGTTGTTAGAATATCCTTGGCAAACTTTCTCTTTTCCAACCCTCCTTAATAATAATCAATTTTAGTTGTCAGCCTCAGTTAGCATTTGTTTTGCTTGTTGTTATTATTACACTACCGTACTGAAATGTAGCGGTTTGTTTAATTCACCTACTTTACAACCAAGACCTATTTATTATATTCAATTCAAGACCTAGACCTGAATATCATTTCCTAACCATACCACTATATTTTCTATATAATGATGAAAATAAATATAGGTTATATTGATTCCCAACCTAATTTATAGACTACCTACTGTATTTAAGTCTAGAAATCAAATACACTTCACTCCCATATATCCTAGGATATACTAGAAAATAATTAAGAACTGAAAATTTTGTGTGAACAAACAAGACTTGAAACAAGTAAACAACCACAAGTCTTAGGGCCAGTTTCCGAGCACGGGATTTGGCCAAGTTCTAGACTCGGGACTTAGCTAAGTTCTAGACTTTAAACAGCTGGAGTCAGAAAATTGGCTTTCCGAAACGGGGCGTAGTCGTAGTTATTGTCAAAGTCACGTTTGAATTCAATTTCGAAAAACTAGATAATTGAACACCAAATAAAATAAAGAGAGAATAGTGTAATGTTTCAGCCATTTTGAATTATTTAGAAATGTTTAATTTCGTCAAGGAAAAACGTTTTAAATTATAGAAATTGGGAAATAAAAACTGGGACTACTGTTATAAAAACTACGACTACGCCCCGTTTTGGTAAGCAAATTTTCTGACTCCAGCTGTTTGAAGTCTAGAACTTAGCTAAATCCCGAGTCTAGAATTTGGCCAAATCCCGTGCTCGGAAACCGGCCCTTCATTTTCCTAACCTAATTATAGCCTACCTACTGTATTTAAGTCTAGATCTAGACCTGAATATTCAAATCAAATACACCCCACTCCCATCTATCCTATGATATACTTTAAAATAATTAAGAACTGAACATTTTGTGAAGTGAACAACTACAAGACTTAATCTATTACCGACTATGTGTAACCTTATCTGAATTTGGGAGAGGAATAGCACAAGGTTACCTTATTTTTTCTCCCTATCATTTTTGATGATGTACTTATTGTATGAATCAATAAATAATAAATAAATATTCATAGAATGAATTAGTATTACAGTATACTTAGTCTTTGTGTATGTTTGTAAGTATCCTACCATAAAATTGAAAGATTGGAAGACAAAAATAGTTTCTAAACCAATTTAGACTCTATTGAATTTTGACCGTACGAATTCTTCTTTTACCAGCAATACGATATGTGACATATTCTTGTATTTTTGATTACTAGTAGTTCTGTGAACAGTAGACCTCACGCAGTATTCTCATCCACAAGTACCTTATTGAAACTATAGACCTTATGGAAATACAGCAATAGACTGGCTTCTCCACACATCTGTGTAATCACTTGTCAGCTGATTTATGATGAATAATTCAATAGTCTGATTTTTACTCTACTAGTAGTTCTGTGAACAGAAGACCTCACGCAGTATTCCTATCCACAAGTACCTGATTGAAACTATAGACCTTATGGAAATACAGCAATAGACTGGCTTCTCCACACATCTGTATTTGTCTCCACACTTGTCAGCTGATTTATGATGAATAATTCAATAGTCTGATTTTTACTCTACTAGTAGTTCTGTGAACAGAAGACCTCACGCAGTATTCCTATCCACAAGTACCTGATTGATACTATAGACCTTATGGAAATACAGCAATAGACTGGCTTCTCCACACATCTGTATTTGTCTCCACACTTGTCAGCTGATTTATGATGAATAATTATTCTATAGTCAGATTTTTACTCTAATATTGGCGTAAAGGAGGCTCCTTTTCCCTTTTATATTATCCTTGTAATGCAAAATTTCCAAAAAAACTTTGTATATACGTCGACGCGCAATTAAAAAAGGAACATACCTGTCTAATTTCATGAAAATCTATTAACGCGTTTCGCCGTAAATGCGCAACATATAAACATTTAAACATTAAGAGAAATGCCAAACCGGCGACTTGAATCTTAGACCTCACTTCGCTCGGTCAATAAAGAACTACTACTGTAGTTCTTTATTTTTTTATTTCAAGTTGTTCGTAATTAATCTTCGAAGTAGCCCTATCCTACTTGAATTTGTATTTTTATTTGCCTATTCATTGTATTCTTCAACGGTTCTGGCTTTGTAGTGTTGTTAGTCACATAAAATTCAAGCCTATTTGAATCGAATGAGAAACGGTATGTCACTCATGGACGTTTAGCGAGCTGTAATGTTATGATTATTTTAATGAGCACTAGGCTACTCTTTACTGAAACCAACCTGTTGTCGGAGCCATTCTTTGCCGGCTCCAATTGTTAGTGACGGCCAGAATTCGTGTTCTAGACTGCTATCGAATTAGAATGTCATGAATATTCAGCACACGAGGTGAGCATTGTTATTCATACAACAAGTACACAATGCACACATTAAAGCACACCATTTTCGATCATAAAGTTTATATCGGTTGATAATTTCAACTTGATATCTAAACTTGCTCAAATTTATCAATGATCAATATTAGTATTAGTAGGTAGTGTTAATACACTCACATTCTTCGATTCAAATTTTCGGTAGAGAGTTAGTGGGGAGGATATTTTTAATATTCTTTCCGAAGAATGGACATTGATATGTCCAAAGCTCCGCCAATTTATGTAGATGCATAACAATATAATTATTATCTATAGTTATTATATTACAAATTGCTTTTTCATATCATATACAGTTCAATAATTATTTTCTTAGTCTATATTATGTAAATTCATCTATAATTTTGCTGTATTGTAAGCTATTGTATATAAGTGTATAAGCCAGTATATATTGTAATCTACATAAATAAAGTACTCAATCAATCAATCAATCAATTCTTGGTAGGGGCTACTCGAATTTATATAAAAATTGAAAATCTTACGCTTTTTAAGCTTCATTTTGATAAAATAAAGATGTTATTGTCTCTTTTCTGTATAGGGTTATTTGTAATATAAATATAAATAAAAATCTCCGTACACTTTTTTTGAATTATAATAAAAATAAAATAAAAAAAGGTACTGAAATTTTTATTCCTATTTGAAGATATTATTCCTCACTGAGAAATAAGAATTGAAGAATGGGTACTTGCTCATTTATTCATTTGATAACACAAATAAGTCAATTCAATGTAGGTCATTCAAGTCAATTAAGTCATATAAGTCATTTAAGTCAATTCAATAAACAATGTAGGTATATGATAGGGAATGCATTTTATTACAGTTTGGTAGGTACATCAATTTTGGTGTACAGTTAGGTCCATAATTAATTTAATTAATTTATTTATTTATGGAGACAACAGTTTACCCCTAATGTGTCTCCTTCACAAATACAACAATACAAGATTATTATACAATGAAAATTCAGCTGTGCTAATAGTGAAGTTGTGTTTCTTTTCTGGCTCAACATTTTGCAAAATTACTCAAAAATTTCTGATTTGTAGAGATTTGAGTGAGATATTTTTGTTTTTCATCAGTTTTCAAATATCAAAATTCAAAATTTTTAGTTTAGTCACTAGTTCTGAAGTGGAAATTGGACTTTTTGCAGTGAAAGTGAAATCTTAACCTTATTAAACCACAGGTTTTCGAGATCCGGTCACAGGACGCTTCTGCTTTTAGTGGCACGAGCTGATTGCTCGTCATGCGTAGTCTGTTCCAAGCCGATGATTTTCAGGGTACATGGTTGCTCAACCCCCAAACGACCAGTGGTCAAAACCAGCGCCAACAAAGTATACTCATTCTCTCATACATGATAATTTTACTCTTACATCCTATTATAATAAGCTAGCAATTTCTGTATATATCTGGTTATTTTTATATCTGGCTATTTATGTTTTACGGATCTCGAAAACTGCTCTAACGATTTTCACGAAATTTGGAACATAGTAGGTTCATGATATAAAGATTTCATTACCCTATGTCTCATTCTTTGGAAAAATCGCTGAACGACATTAAAAGTAATTCATCCTTGGAAAACAGATGATAATTTCGTCGTCTCTCGATAACAGAAGAGTCTGCCTGTGTGGGACAGAGACAGAATTATTTCCAGCTTTGTAATCATAATCAATCAGCGAGAAATTTTATCTAGCTAGACAATTTTTAATAGATTTGATTAACATAATCTGATTTGTTGACATGACATGATAATCCTCCTAAACTTGAGTATATCATAATTTTCAAAGTTGATCATTATTTGACAATTTCAAGTGATTAGTGAGTGTTATTTTGTTATTCAATTTGGTTTATATATAATCTAAATTATAATTTCTTTGTTTTCAAATGTTTGACCAGAAAATTCTACCTGGATTCAAGTGTATGGAACATAACCTACTTTCTGGACTATTTCTAGTGTATAAATCAAAATTCGGGAAAAACAGTTTTGGGCTGTGCCTGGTAGTACTTCCATAATTATTTTAAAGAATTGTGTTCGGTTTATCAAAAGTCAATAAATAAATAACGAGCGAAGCTCGGTGCCCCGATATTTTTTATAAAGAATGAAGTGAACATTTTGAAGATGATACAGATTGTAAGTACACCCAGAAGTATACATTTTGACGATGATGAAGATTGTAATTACCCCCGGAAGTATAGATTTTGAAAATAATACACAAAATGTTAACACCGGAAAGGGATTCCAGTGCCACCACAGTGTTTAAATTTAAAAATAATTATTCTCTTAACAGAAAATGCCAATAATTACCAATTACTTTTTGCGTGATTCACAATATTGTTTTTTGCCAATGGAAGTCATCAACTAATATCTCGTGATTAGGTCAACATTTCCGAAATGAAATTGCTGGAACTTCAATGAAACTGATACGATACACACTCTATAATACTAGTAGTTCTGTGAACAGTAGACCTCACGCAGTATTCTCATCCACAAGTACCTGATTTAAACTATAGACCTTAAGGAAATACATCAATAGACTGGCTTCTCCACACATCCGTGTAATCACTTGTCAGCTGATTTATTATAAATAATTCTATAGTCTGATTTTTACTCTAATATTGGCGTATGAAGGAGGCTCCTTTTCCCTTTAATATTATCCTTGAAATGCAAAATTTCCAAAAACCTTGTATATACGCGCAATTGAAAAAGGAACATACCTGTCAAATTTCATGAAAATCTATTACCGAGTTTCGCCGTAAATGCGCAACATATAAACATCTAAACATTCAAACATTAAGAGAAATGCCAAACTGTCGACTTGAATCTTAGACCTCACTTCGCTCGGTCAACTACGATAATTACTCCACTGCAACAATAAGTCAATGAAACTTTTGAAATTTTTTTGAGCAGTGGCTTTTGAGGTATTTCAATAAAATGTTAACAAAACGTGATTCATGAACTTCAAAGTAGAGTACCTAATCCTGTAATTTGATATAGTTGACTTTCGTATTAATAATAACTTTCAGTCTCTTTGTATTGCAAATTCTTTGTATTGGGGCATGATCTTATTTTAAACAGATTACTATTTACAATCAAATTCATCACATTTAACTTGAAGTATATTTTGTGGAATATCGTATCTTGATACCAAGGATAGATAGTATATAGCTACTGTACGGTATACTATTCTTGAAAGGATACAACCTTTTTTATTATAGAGTTATCAGGTGATTTTATAAGAATATTTCCACAATCTAGATGAAAATGTTCATTAATATGCTCACCTCTATAGAAAAACCAGAATTAAGGTAGACGCACATAGATCGTCATCGGACGGACGGCACGCATCGGACGATTAGATTTGATACATTGTTTTCAATTGGATTGCGCATACCTATCCGCATCCGTATAGGTATGCGCACTCCAATTGAAAACAATGCATCAAATATAATCATCCGATCAGTGCCGTCCGTCCGATGACGATCTGTGTGCGCCTACCTTTAGACTAGATTTGATTCCTTTATTGTAAGTTACAATATTTGCTGGATTATTCACTAATTCACAATGAATGATAATGTAGCTCATTATTAATAGAATTTTACAGTGTATGAAGAATGTGGATTATTTATAATAAATGAATGAATAAATATTTAATAAATTGAAGAAGTGTATGAAGAATGTAGATTTAAAGAATTGAAGAATGCACATTTAAACAGATTGAATCCAATTTGAATTTAGATAATAAAATATTGTAATGTTGCTACGTAAATCTATGTTTTTTCAACAAATTGTCAATTCTTGATAAAGGATATAGAATAATATCATCCTACCCATTAACACACGACCACATTACAGAAAATATAAGGGGGAGTTGACATCCTTTCGACATCTTTTTTAAGACAACTTTTGCAGCTTCGGCTTCTACACAGTGTTGCTGTAGACTGTGGTTGTGAGCTATTCTATTATGGCACACTCTGGATATAATAATAATAGGAGTAGGTATTAGTTGAAGTATATATTTTGTAGTGGTCAGCACAAGATAGTCTATTTAGCGAGGCACCAAGTAGAACTGGACAATCTGGTACTAGGGACCACCAAATGGTGGCCTAGCATCACCACCTGCAATTATACAGTGCCGAGCATACTCATGGACATAATACCCGTTGCATGTAGATGTTAGGGGTTGTTGAACTAGATAGTAGTCGCTCCGCTCTGTGATGTGTGACGTCAGCTGCATCAACTGTCAAAATTTGCATTCTTCCAAAGGGATGGGGAAACGCTATTAAGGTTATTTAAAATTCTGTTCACCCTTCTGCTCGGGGTGGAATGTCGATGTGGGTTGTAGGGAGAAATTGGAGCTGTGCTGGCAAAATTCGTTGAATTTCCCCTCAATAAGTTACAAGAGTATAATTTGCTCATTAGTGTGATGTGCTAATGTAGAAATGTGTGATATTGATAACTGTTATTCATATGGATAGGTTGATTTAAATTAATATTCATTCATATTGATATAGGTTGACTGAAATTGAATGAACCATTCTACTAATCTAAAATAGTCACATTTTACTACTAAATAGTGTGTAGGTTTTTGATTTTGTATTAAATTTTTTTAAATAAGTGCAATATTTCTAAAGTTTTTAATTTATTGTGATACATTCTGTGATTCATTCAGAGTATAAAATCAACCTTAAAAAATCAAAATTTTAAATCATCATTCCTGGACCGAAAATCAAGTAACGAAGCAGTGTGTGATTATAATAACCTTTACTTTTGGACAACATTAACATTTTATCAAAATTTTTGGAGAGAAATAGTACAGGCTCAGCCTAGTTTTTCCTCCAATGTCATAATTGTATTATGATTATAGTATTTTATACAATAGATGAAAGTAAATCTACAGATGGAAATTACTGAAATTATTCAAATGCTAATCAGTTAATAATTATTATTAAACGAGAATAATCCAAATTAAATGCTGTAATTCACCTCGAATACCCTGGGTCATTCCCAGGCTGTCAAATAATTTTTGAAAAATAGCGCTCATCGAATTTCCATCTAGCTGTTTACCCTGTTGTCAATATTTGCAGTAGCAGAAGTCTTCGGGGTGAATTACAGCATTTAATTTGGATTTTCGTTTAATAATAATCATTTTACCAATGTTTAAATAGGTCTATGTAACTGCAAATGTGGAAATATTGGTACAGAAAACATTCATTATTATTCGTAGGTCGACTGGAAAATGAGTAGCCTATCTTTGCTGATGATGTTCATATGGGTTTAAGGAATAAGTCCAAATGTAAAAATATTGTTATTGATAACATTCATCTTTGTTCATGTTCATGGTTGATTGAAATGAAATTATACTAATTTTGCTGTTCACGTAGTTCACACAAATTTGGAAATATTTATTTATACATAATATATAATGTTTGTGCCTTGACCATCATAATATTTGGACTATTTGAGACAAAATTGAGAATATAAAAAGTTTTGGAACAAAGCCTGTTTTTTGTTTTTGAATATCATATTTGCTTGCTTCATCAAATAAATAAATGTTCTCTGGAAGTATTTGAGGGTTATTGTTTAAAATAAAGTTCCATGAAACTTGAAAATCGGATCGTAGGTGGGATTTCTCTTACTTTCTCTTAAAGCCGTTTGCACAGTGACGGTTTAAACTAAATTTCATTTCAAACTAGATTAAATCTTTATCAAGTCTCGTTTGTTATAATTTGTTCCATTTTGAGTCTAAGGGCCCTTATAGTGTGTATGGCTGGTGTATAAAGCTGCGTACACATATACGCGCCTCCAACCCGCACCGCCCTCGTACTGCCCTCGTTCCTCCATCACACCGCAGTCGCTCCGCCCCCGCTCTGCAGTCACACCGATCATGAACGTTACGGAAGATGTTAGCTCTTCTCGCGTTCCCCGGTCGATCCACTCTTGCTCCCCGGTCGATCATCAATCGCTCTGCTGGAGTGACGTTCGGTTGCGGAGCAGAGCGAAAGTCTGTACGCACCTTATGCCACCAGCTGATTAAATTCAGTTGAAGTTTAGACTGTGCAAACTTCTCCTCACTCTCTGATCGCATTTTTTCTAGATTGCTCCTTTGAAATGAGGCATGATATAAAATTAGGTACTGAGTCATAAGATGAATAATCAACTCAAAAAAATTATATCACCTTCAAAAATTAACCAACAATCAATAGAGCATCTGTTGTTATAATGTTGTACTTTGTTTGAGGTTATATTTTGCTCCGTTTTGAACTCCTCTGCTATCTTCAATTGAATGATCGTCAACATATTCTTCGTTGCATTTCTTTCTTGCTATCACAACATCTTGTTTTGAAAGCAGATGAGTTCTGCCTTCTGAATGCTGCAGGAAAAAAGCGATCGGAACGAAACGATGTTTGTAGCCTGGTAGGGGCTGTGCCTGAAATACGACCCGTATAAATGGCACTCACATCCTAGGCCTTTTTTTACCGAGTCCACTGGTTTACAACTTACTGAAGCTGTGTTGTTCAATGGTGCTAAAACTCATATCAACTGTACAGATCACACACTTTTCGACTTGAACCTACTAGTAGTTCTGTGAACAGTAGACCTCACGCAGTATTATCATCCACAAGTATCTGATGTCACCTGTTCTAGTTGATTCAATTGAAACACAATTCACAGTGGAATCATAATTTACTCTTGAAATCTGTTATTTGTTTTCTCTGAGATCAAAAGCTCACTTATGTTAATAAACTCAGTTCACGTTTGAATTTGTATCCCATATCATAATTTATCCAGTTCCGTGATAATCTTTCCATCTGATAAACATATTTCTCGACTATTTTAAAACTATTTTTTTCAATCAAGAATATTATAATTTGTTCAGAATTAATCAGTTCATTTAATTTTATTTTCAATCACCTATTAAATTTGTTTTCCAAATTTGAGAATATTGATACTGATGGGCACGCATCATAAAAATATTGAAACCCTACCTCATAGAAATAGACATGGCCAGACATCTGGGTAATGCATGCAATGAATAATCCACTTGTCAGCTGATTGATTATGAATAATTCTATAGTCTGATTAATCATATTATCTTCAAAGTAGATGATATAATCATAGAGAAACAATAGCTTGAGTAGATATCCCATGGTATAGGGTGTTTATGTCGCAACTTTTACTGTTATCTCAAGCCGATAGTCCACGTATTTCTTTCCCAAAAAGGTGTGTGACGCTGGTAGTCTCTCATATTGTGCCGTTCATGCACTCTCACCCCAACAAAACAGTAGAAATCTACAATAATCGATAGCAATCGACTTGAGATAACAGTAACAGTTGCGACATAAACGCCCTATACCATGGGATATCTACTTATGCTATTGTTTCTCTATGATTATATCATCTACTTTGAATATATGATTAATCAGACTATAGAATTATCCATAATCAATCAGCTGACAAGTGGATTATTCATTGCATGCATTATTGCACAGATGTCTGGCAATGTATATTTCTATAAAGTAGGGTTTTAATATTTTTGAAATTATTTAGGGATATCTACTTACGCTATTGTTTCTATATGATGTAATATAGTGATATCAGAGTATGGAGGAATTCCTTTTCTTTTCATATTATCCTTAAAATGCGAAATTTCGAAAAAAACCTTGTGAAAATATCGACGCGTAGTTGAAAAAGGAATATTCCTGTCACATCTCATCTAATTCTATCAACGCGTTTGGCCGTAATCGCGTTACATACAGACAGACAAAAGAAAATCCTAGTTGAAACATAGACCTCACTACGTTCGGTCAACATGTTGTATTTCACTTCAAACTTTCAGCATTAGTTGAATGGGAAGCAATGATGTTATTCAATTTATTGATTGATTGATTGAGTACTTTATTTATGTAGATTACAATATATACTGGCTTACACACTTTTATACAATAACTTACAATACAGCAAAATTATAGATGAATTTACTTAATATAGACTAAGAAAATAATTATTGAACTGTATATGATATGAAAAAGCAATTTGTAATATAATAACTATAGATAATAATTATATTGTTATGCATCTACATAAATTGGCGGAGCTTTGGACATATCAATGTCCATTCTTCGGAAAGAATATTAAAAATATCCTCCCCACTAACTCTCTACCAAAACGTTAATTTCGTTATTTAAACTAAGGATTCAATGTAAGGAGTGCTGAGAGTTTGTAGTGTAGAGATTTTTATTCCACTTCCGTTTCCTATTAGAAATCTTGAAAAAAAATGAATGATTAACTGCTGATGATGATTCGTTTGTGGAAAGATCCTTGAAACGTGGCAGTGAGATTAACTTGTAACTGACATCTTTCCTTGTAAATAAGACCGTCGCTTCGCATTGAACCAATGATGACACTTTGCAGTGAATCTCATCATAGTGGGGTTGACGGTGGAGTGAGAGAGAAGTCGTGGGTGAGAGGTGACTCATGGTCTTTTTCCCTGAATTCGTTCTGCGATTTGCACTACTCATTTATTCGATTTATTTTTATACAAGCTGCTAGTTGCTGATAACCACGCTAACCACAACCGATTAGCTTGTAATGAATGAATATTATCTTGATGGAAGAAATGAATGAAAACAAGATAAATCATATAGTAAACAAGACATTTTTAATCCTTGATTATTCTATATAATGTGATGATAAAACAAGACAAATCTTATAGTAAACAAGACATTTTTAATCCTTGATTATTCTATATAATGTGATGATAAAACAAGACAAATCTTATAGTAAACAAGACATTTTTAATCCTTGATTATTCTATATAATGTGATGATAAAACAAGACAAATCTTATAATAAACAAGAAAATTTTAATCCTTGATTATTCTTTATAATGTGATAATAAAACAATACTAATCATATAATAAACAAGACATCTTCAATCCTTGATTATTGTACATTACATAATATAAAACACTCTATTGATTCATTACAGTATTGATTCATTCATTGGTTCATTATATTTCTCATGTCAGATTTCTTGTCATAGTCTGTATAGTTGTAGTCAACAACATGGCTGGTTATGCTTAATAACTGATTCTGTAATGAGATAAACAGAGGTTGACAATAAGTTCTTATTATTTTGTCCACAATATTATATATTTTCTCTTTTCCATCTATAGTGAGGTCCACGTTATAATGACAGTATTTATGATCAACTTTGGTTTTGCTATGCTTGTCTATCATTCGACAAAGCCGGTGGTACTATCCTTTTCTAGGTCAGCAACGATGACAATTATGTTTTTGACAGTGTAGAATATAATTTATTAATGCAGAGAATCGGCATCGCTATTCTTCTTTCTTTATCCACTGCCATTATAACGTGGACCACACTATAGGAGAACGTATTTAAAATAGCGCCATCTATATTTTAACGCACTGTAATTTCTCATTTTCGACAAAATTTCAACCTGATTCCACATTACTACCTATCTATCTATTAGTGCAAGCCGATTCAAAAATTGATGTATTGAAGGTAGATTTTCACATTAAGCCCCGCACACACACATCGATTTTTGTTCGTACGATATTTTGCCGTCCTTATAAATTCTATTAGATTATACAGATGATTTCAAACAGATGCTGTTTGTCAAGTTCCATTTAATCTGATAGAATTCATAAGGACTGCAGAAACCAGTGTCGGAGTCAGTGACCGGAACAGTAAAATTCTCATGAGTTCTAACAAGACTATTTATTTATTTATTCTTACAAAAATCTAGGAGTGCAACAGGCATAACAGCCCAAACGCACTCATGAATACAGGAATACATCATTAAAAATAAAGTCATTATACATTATTAACTATAATATTATTAACATTATACATTATACATTATTAACTATGCCCGGCCAAGCTAGTATGGATAGACCCATTAGATCTTATGGGAATAATATTTATCGTGCCGGACATGTAGGCCTTCACTGATATTGATATGAGGAAATCAAGCTTTAAGGCCAACTCACACAGCAACAGACAGACGGAGAAGAAATATGCAAGTAGACATTATGCATACAGACAGGCGTCTGTGGGCGTTGCAACAGTCAAACACCTGTGGAGGGATTTTTCCTCCGTCTGTCCGCATACGTCCACTGCTGCGTGCGTTTGTTCGCTTTCAGAATGACTCACATTATGGACACTATTATGTGTGTAGATGTTCTACTTTTTTGACGTGATCTTATGCATCTATATTAATTTATTTTAATAAATATTATAATCAAATAATTGATAATAAAAGGTGTAGTTTTCTGTAAAGTGTGAAGCTTTTTGCTAAAAAATTTCTAGTTTCATTCAAAATTTAGAATTTTAAAATAATTATCAAGTTACTGTTCTAGATTTTTTTAATTTTAGATTCTAATAGTATCTATTTGATTCAAAATTTGCTCGTAAGTATATATCCCATGGTATAGGACGTTTATGTCGCAACTGTTACTGTTATAGCGTAAGTAGATATCCCATGGTATAGGGCGTTTATGTCGCAACTGTTACTGTTATCTCAAGTCGACTACTATTGATTATTGTAGATTTCTACTGTTTTGTTGGGGTGAGAGTGTATGAACGGCACAATATGAGAGACTACCAGCGTCACACACCTTTTTGGGAAAGGAATACGTGGACTATCGGCTTGAGATAACAGTAAAAGTTGCGACATAAACACCCTATACCATGGGATATCTACTCACGCTATTGTATCTCTATGATTATATCATCTACTTTGAAGATATGATTAATCAGACTATAGATTTATTCATAATCAATCAGCTGACAAGTGGATTATTCATTGCATGCATTACACAGATGTCTGGCCGTGTCTATTTCTATAAGGTAGGGTTTCAATATTTTTTATGATGCGTGCCCATCAGTATCAATATTCTCACATTTGAAAAACAAATTTAATAGGTGATTGAAAATAAGATTAAAAAATGATTAAATGAACTGATTAATTCTGAACAAATTATAATATTCTTGATTGAAAAAAAAAATAATTTTAAAATAGTCGAGAAATATTTTTATCAGATGGAAAGATTATCACGGAGCTGGATAAATTATCATATGGGATACAAATTCGAACGTGAACTGAGTTTATTAACATAAGTGAGTTTTTGATCTTAGAGAAAACAAATAACAGTTTTTAAGAGAAAATTATGATTCACCATAATGATTCTGAGTATTGAAGAGCGTAAATTGTATTTCGAAAAGTGAAAGTGACATAACCAACATTTTGATTTGGACAGCATAGTATAAATTGGAAATGGGACAGTTTTGAGCATGTGCATGCTCTGCCTTTTCTCATGTTAAGTATTTGTACACAATGTGATAGATAAATATATAATTTGCTTATGGATCAAGAAAGATATTCATCTATCTATGAGTGCGTCATGACTGCGATGTTCATCTGTCATTAGTTTTGAAAAAGTATTATAGAATAATCTATTAGGAAGACGACATTTCCATCTGGCTAGAAAATGGTTTCACAAGTTTGCGTTTTTTTCCTAAGCTCACCCAAGTTTAGGCTGAGAGCTGAAACTAAGTAGGAATCTTCCCAGAGAATAAAGGGACTCCGATAACAAAGGATGAAAGTTAATACGCGAATACGAGACAATAAGGAAGCGGAGAGTGGATTGCAGAGCTGCCAAAATGATGAGAGAGTAGGAAGATGACGAAGAAAAGACAATTGTGAAAAGCTTGATGTGGAGAGGTGGGATTTGGCTGGCTGTGCCAAAACTAGGGGAAAAACAGAAACCGTCTGAGGTCAATCTAATTTTGAGAAATAGATGAAAGCTGTGCCATGTCCCGCATTCTGATTTATTAAATCCGCCGAGATGAAAGATCATCTTGGAATAGTTTGATCTTGATCCTGGGATTCAAAAAGATGTATTGCAGGGAAGCGTTTTTACTCTAGGAATGAAATTGATGAATACAAAAAATGTATAAATGAAATAGTTAAATTATAATTTCTACGTATGACTTGTTGCCTGAATTGACATTGATATGATTGATATTCTTGAATCTTTTCAATGTAATTGCTAAATCGATCTTTATTGATTCATACAATAAGTATATCATCTCATTTGTTGAGATGCATTTGTTGGTTGATGGATCTGAATACAATTATTTTCAATGATTCAATCACATTAGTTTGGGGTGGGTCTTTTAGTTTGACAACAGACTACATCAAACTACAAACTACATTTTAAACAACATCTCTTTCAGTTGAGATGCATTTCATAGGTTGATGCATCAGAATACAATTATTTTCAATGATTCAATCACATTAGTTTGGGGTGGGTGTTTTAGTTTGACAACATCCTCTGGATTTCCGGAAAAGTGGGCTGGCATTTGAACTTTTGAAGTTTGAAGCCAAACAGGTACAAAGAACAGTAGATTCTCGTTAATCTGAGCTTCAAAGCTTCAATAACAATGTGAGTCCAGTTAGAAAAAATAGAGGCTCCCTGTGAACTTCAAAAAGATTTTTTATTGTAGAGTAGTTATAGTTTATTTTTGAATAGAAGCCAGCGTTTTGTGCAGGCTGCTTGGTTAGTACATATATATATATATATATTATATATATATATATATATATATATATATATATATATATATATATATATATATATATAGTATATATTATATATAGTTAGTATAT
This sequence comes from Nilaparvata lugens, assembly GCF_014356525.2. Classification (NCBI taxonomy): domain Eukaryota; kingdom Metazoa; phylum Arthropoda; class Insecta; order Hemiptera; family Delphacidae; genus Nilaparvata; species Nilaparvata lugens. Next base: position 95,142,381 of record NC_052504.1, read on the forward strand.
ATATGTTAGTCCCTTTTTCAAATAATCAAAGCTTTTCTGATATCCGTTGCACTACTTCCAATCAGCTCAGATTACAGATTGAAGAAGAACATCTAAAAGGATGTGAAATAACTAAAATTTTCCCTTTTTTGTGATTGTATTTTTATCCTTCTCTTTTGATTTGTTCTTTTCAGAGCTGTTGTTGACTCTATACGTGAAATGACAATTATTTCGAAAATGAGAAAAGTAAGAGATTTGTTGAAGATTTTAAGGGTGAAGAGGTAAATCCAATGTATTCCTAGGAATAAAATGAGTGAAAACTATGCAACTGATACCAATGGTAAAAAACGAGGTTGTGTAAAACTTTTATGTCAAATGCAAAACTCATATTAATCGGATATTCTGTGTTGTTCAAAGTAAGGCTGTGCAAAGGCTAAAAATAAACTTTCTACTCGTAATATTTTTCAAAGTTTTTCGATTTGTATATCATCAAGCTATCAAAATGAAAAACATTTTTTTCCGATTATTACTTTTTGAGATGTAAGCGACTGAAGTTTGAATTTTTGGGACAGAACATTTCAAATCCGGTATGATATAAATCCATGAGATTTAGAGGATGGATTCTTCATGGTATTGTTGATCTAGTAAAACAAAAATTTTCTGGAAATATAAATTTTCAAGATTCATTCATTTATTTTATTCATTTATTTTTTGATACAATTACAAATCATATGAATATGATCGGGATAGAACAACAGGCATAGCCCAAAGCTACTCTGTTCCCACATTTTGATAAATAATAAAATGTCCGAAATAATAGGTTATGTTCTTACTTAGAAACGTTTAAGTTCAAAGTTCTGTCCAAAAATATATATGAGCTAAAATTTTTGAATTTGGAATGATTAAATACCAAATTATAGTCGAATATTGCACTAAATATCACCACACTTTGAATAAATCAAGCTATTTCAGAAAAATTTTAAGCCAAAAATATATACACAAATTTCCACTTATTATAAGATAGTTATTCAATTTAGTGAAAATAACCAAAAATAACTTTTAGTTTAGTTATTTTTGGTTATTTTTAGAAAAATGGATAACTTTTCCAAAAATTTATATTTCCAGAAAATGTTTGTTTTACCAGATTAACAATACCATGAAGAATCTATCCTCTGAATCTCATGGTTTTATCTCTTACCGAATTTGAAATGTTCTGTCTCAAAAATTTAAACTTTAGGCGCTCATATATCAAAAAGTCATGATCGGGGAAAAATGTTTTCCTGAGAAAACTTTCTCATTTTGATAGCTTGATGATATTCAAATCAAAAGTCTTTGAAAAATATCACCAGTAGAAAGTTTATTTTTAGCCTTTGCACAGCCTTTTAACAACCAGAAAGACGGCGGACCTGCCGAAAGATCTCGTTGTAACAGTGAGTGATTAATTCAATTTATTGGAGGAAATCTGACTTCTAGTCGTTCTTTTTAATAGCAAAGAGTGATTTAATAATCAGCTGTTTGTGATGGAAAACAACATTGAAGATGTTTATGTTTATACACTGGTGTAGTGGCTTCATGTTCATCAAAACTCAAAACTTGTATGTGCATCAAAACTCAAGAGTGATCAGGTTGAGTAGTATCTGCTTGCGGCTACTGATTGTGAAATTTCAAAATTAAAAAGATCCAGGATAAAAATATTGATTGCAAGAGTAAAGGAAAGCTCAACATACAAAGTAATAGGAGGAACAAGCATCTCAAACTTAAATAAAATACTCCTATTACAAAAAGAAGCAATAAGAATAATTCTAAATCTTGATAGAGAGCGATCATGCAAGCCATTCTTCAGTAAGTTAAAGTTCATGACGGTGTACAGCCTGTACATTTATAGGACAATATTATATATAAAAACTAACGAATCTAGATTCCCACGGCAAGTAGATATACATAATTACAACACAAGAAATAAAAATAATTTTACAATAAAGAAACACAATAAGGAAAAATATAAACAAAGTCCAACGTACATGGGAATAAAATTTATTGGTTGTCTCCCAGGTTGCATAAGACATGAACCTGATAGATCAAAATTTAAGGAATTGCTGAGAGCATATTTGATGGATTTAGCATGCTACAGTATAGACGAGTTTACTGTAAAAAAATGAATTTTATACAGTCACAAATTTCTCTTTAGCTTTAAGTTAGTTTTTAGTTTTTGACTTTTTCATGTACATTTTCATGTATGTTTTGGAAAGAAATAAATGATTGATTGATTGATTGATAGCTACGAGTAGAGACGGCAAATTATAGTAGCGTGTTTTGATCATCCTAGAACTCCTCCACAACTTATCCTAGAACTGTATTCCCAGACTTTCCTGACTCTTCACGACTAAACAGTTTAGTCAGGAAAGTCTGGGAATACAGTTCTAGGATAAGTTGTGGAGGAGTTCTAGGATGATCAAAACACGCTACTATAATTTGCCGTCTCAGTGTCTAGTTGGAGTCAGACAAACAACCGAGGAGTGATTGATGTTTTAAATTTCAGATTGGTTTTTAAAACCAATTTTCAACTTCGTATCTATTTTGAAATATCAGTGATCTACCAAGCTACTTCATTCAGGGAATGAAGTGAGAAGGGTAGAATGAATTGGACAAACAATTTGTGTTGCTGAAGGGGTAGTTACACATCAGGAATGGCACAAGGTTCTCGAGAAAATGACAAATAATTAATTCTCACCCCTATCCTTGAAACCAAGGATGATGCATTTCAATGCTCCTGTGGTATGAGGGAAGTTTTATCCACTGTCCTCGACTTTCCACTAAAGATGCATTTCACTTTATTCCCCACATCCAGCCAGTTAATGAGGGTTGGGTTCATACTAATTCTGGGACACGAGTGTTAATCAGGCAGTTGATAGTTGACCTTGGAACTGATAACTGCGAGTTGAACTCCCGGTAGGAATTGAATAGCTGTTATCAATTACTGAATCAATTAGCCGTGGCACAGATAACAGGAGTATTGTCCTTGGCAACAGAAGCATAGCGTAGTACAGGAGTAGTTTTGCTTGCCCTTTATTTCAGACGAACACACACACTCGCATAATATCTAATACAACCCCTTTCAAAGCCAAGCAAGCAGCTGCCCATATGGAATAGCCTCTAGTCACTCTGCTGCCCTCTCGCCCTCCTACGACTCTTCTCTCTCTCACTCACACTCACTCAGTCATTCTCTCTCTCAGGCATACCCCCGTTCTTTATGTGTCTGTTTTACACCCCACCCTCTTTTCAACGGTGCGTTATTTGCAATGGGGAAGCCTCCCAGCTCCCAGGTGAACAGCAAATGCATAATATTCCAGTGCCAGCGAATTCATGTTGTACAATGACCGCTTTACACAAAGGCTTTGAAATAATAGCTTTCCACTTTTCCATTACATAATTGCATTAATGAATAAGTTATGCGCCTATCTCCTAATTAGTATGTTGTCAACATATGCAGCACTGAATAAAATATAATTTACCGTTCTCATGAAACTTGAAACATAAAACATAAGCAGCTCTGAATGAAATATAAGTTAACAGTTTTCATAAAACTAGTGAGCGTACTCATAATATAAGAATAGAGAACATACCTTGGTTTCCTCTATTATATTATTCACTCCCACATTAATAAATTGAAAATTTTGCAAAGCAGGTGTAGATTTCAACCCTTACTTCTTTCCCACATTCAATATTCACGTCCATACAATTACAAATTCTCAATATTATTTTCAGCACTGAATAAAATATAAGTTAACCGTTTTCATAAAACTAGTGAGCGTACTCAAACTAGTGAACTAGCGTACTCATAGAATAATAACAGATGAAATACCTTGGTTTTCTCTATTATATTATTCACTCCCACATTAATAAATTGAAAATTTTGCAAAGCAGGTGTAGATTTCAACCCTTACTTCCTTTCTCACGTTCAATATTCACGTCCACACAATTACAAATTCTCAATATTATTTTCAGTATAAATAATTATGAACAATTCGATTCACAAAAGTGTTCCACGAATATTACAAATGTATATCTTTATTCAGATTTCAACCCAGAATTCCTTTCCCACATTCAATATTCATGTCCACACAACATCAAATTCGCAATATTTTTTTCAGTAAAAGAGTAAATTCGTATGGCTTTTGTTGGTGGGGAGTCCCTTGCGGAAAGGTACCACCGCCTGAATATATAATTTAAGCCATCAATGGGCCTCACGACTGTCATACTTCAGCCGTGACCGACAGTTTAACGTGCCCATCCGATAACAAGGGAGTCAATAGTTTTTTCAGTAGTCAATAGTCAAAATTCTTTATTACATATTCTTCAAGAATAGCAATTGTTGTCAAGAATAAAAAAAATAAAAAATAAATATATTTATTTGAATTGTTTCTATTTACTATTATATTTTTTCACTGCCAGTCTGTGTATCCTGTTTCAAGAAATTCATATAGTTCGTACATGAGCCTTCCTTTGAGAAACTCACTAAGTCTTTTTTTCAAAGTCACACAATCCAGCCTCTTTATCTTCTCCAGTAGGTGATCCCACAGTTTCCTGCCCACTTATACAGTGAGAATACAGTATGATTAATATTATGAACTATTCGATTTAATATATTGTCATTCCCGAATATAAAAAATCTGGTGTGGCGCACTCACACAACTTTCCTTGCCGTAATGAAAATTGATCACCTGACGCTAGTGTTCTCGCGCATCTCAAGTCTACTTATAAACAAAGATCTGAGCCAGCTGGTGACAGGACAATAACGCTGGAGACATACGAGGTCTGCTATCTCTCCATAGTGAATGATTTAATAGAATCAACAATAATTTGCAATTGGATAATCACATTTTCTCGAATTTCGAGCTTACTTTCAATTTTAAGTGAAAATGTTGCTGAACATTAATTGTAGAGATTTTCATGATCAATCTTTTCCACTCAAAGTTTTTTGTTTAAATTGTATCTGAAGCCTGATAATTGGGAATCTAAAATCAAACTTTGCATAGATGGGGCGGAGCTCCTGAGATTTTTACAGATATGGGACTTGTGGCAGTTGATAGAGCTTATCAATAACTATTTTAGGTATGCATTTAATCAAAATCGTTGGAGCCGTTTTCGAGAAAATCGCGAAAAACCCTGTTTTTAACAACAGTTTCTCCATTTTAGCCGCCATCTTGAATTGCATTTGATCGAAATTGTTCGTGTCGGATCCTCATATTGTAAGGACCTTAAGTTTCAAATTTCAAGTCATTCTGTTGAATGGGAGATGAGATATCGTGTACACAGGCGCACATACACTCATACACACACACACATACACATACAGACCAATACCCAAAAACCACTTTTTTGGACTCAGGGGACCTTGAAACGTATAGAAATTTAGAAATTGGGGTACCTTAATTTTTTTCGGAAAGCAATACTATCCTTACCTATGGCACGGAATAAGCATACAGTGCTTATTTCGTACGTAGTGCTTCTTTCCTCTGTGCCTATGGTAATAGGGCAAGGAAAGTAAAAATTTATATTTCCCAAAATAGTCAAACGTTTTTCCAAGCATCTATTTTGTCGTAGGAGAAACTCACGTGGGAAAAAGTAAAGGGTCATTTCTTGAAATTACATAAATGGACAGAAACAGTTATTCATTGAAATAGTTTTGTTTCTCAGTTATGGTTTCTGGTGTGTTACTACTTACATAATTTATTATGGAATGGTGGAACAAGCATAATAATAATAATAATAATAATAATAATAATATTAATAATAATAATAATAATATCGTAACACCTGGCTGGCTCACGTATGGTGTCAGAGTTTTCAGGTCGCAAGGTGGAACAAGCAAATGACTCATTAGTTCACTGTAATACACCATTATTGCAATCAATAATTATTTATTCCTGGTTGATAGCTTTCTTTGAAATCACACAGAGGTTTAAACGGGAATTCCCTGGTAGACATCGAGAATTGGATAGGGGTAAGAAAAATTAATCTAAAACGAAAGCAAATATAATATACACAAACTAGGTTTGTCAAAACTAAAGATGTGAGTCAATTATGCCAAAAACTTGAATTAACAATGTATCATTGAGAAACAATAGCGTAAGTAGATATCCCATGGTAAAGGGAATTTATGTCGCAACTTTTACTGTTATCTCAAGCCGATTACTCTCGATTATTGTCAATTTTTACTATTTTGTTGGGGTGAGTGTGTATGAACGGCACAATTTGAGAGACTACCAACGTCACACAGGTGCATAGAAAAGAACTATGTGAACTATCGGCTTGGGATAACAGTAAAACTTGCGACATAAACGCCCTTTACCATGAGATATCTATGCTATCGTTTCTCTCTGAATGTATCCAATCATTGATGAGTCACCTCCATAGAACTAAATTCATGAAGTGCCTTAACATTCCTCTTTGAGAATGTGTATCTCTATTAAACATTGCATGCAGTGAGCTCTCATTAATTACAATAGTGCATCTTTTTCTGTTGACATATTAGGGATGTCCCCTTCCCATCGTGTCTAAAAACTGACTTCTCAAACTGGAATAACCCAGTTTACTCGATAAAGTCTCAAGGCGTTTACTCTATTCTGTGAGCAGATTCACTTGAAACTTTCAGTATTTGTTGAATGGGAACAGTTTGTGTTGTTTGTAAGGAATGCTGAAACTTGAATTATTTCACCAAATATTCCTATTCATACTTATTTATTTATTAGAACAATAACAACACAATATTGGATAAAATAAACAGGTACTAGCCTGAAACTCTTCCTCTTCCTAAATTTAGTTCAAAGCACAAAATTCCTTCTTTTCCTTAATTCACCGAACTTAGTGAGGTAAATTAAAACGTAAAACGTTTATTAACGTAAATTAAACGAGTAAAACGTATGTTCTAACTCGGATTTTCTTTTCTCACTAATCACATATATCACCAATCACGTATTATTAATTGACCGAACATAGTGATGTCTATGTCGGATTTTCTTTTGTCTGTATGTAACGCGATTACGGCCAAACGCGTTGATAGAATTCCATGAGAATTGGCAAGAATATTCCTTTTTCAACTGCGCGTCGATGTATAGACAAGGTTTTTTTTTGAAAATTTGCATTTAAAGGATAATATGAAAAGAAAAGGAATTCCTCCATACTCTGATGTCACTATATAATCATAATCTACTTTGAAGATAGGATTCAAACTATACAATATACGATAGGAATCGGACTATACAGTATTATCATAGAGAAACAATAGCGTAAGTAGATATCCCATGGTATAAGGCGTTTATGTCGCAACTTTTACTGTTATCTCAAGCCGATTACTGTCGAGTATTGTCGATTTCTATTGTTTTGACCGGGTAAGAGTGTATGTACGGCACAATATGAGAGACTACCAGCGTCATAAAGCTTCACAGGATAGAACTACAGGGATTATCAGCTTGAGATAACAGTAAAAGTTGCGACATAAATGCCCTATACCATGGGATATCTACTTATGCTATTGTTTCTCTATGGTATTATTCATAATCAATCAGCTGACAAGTGGATTATTCATTGCCTGCATTACTCTTATGTCTGGCCGTGTCTATAAGGTAATGTAAGTGCTTGAGAAGGCTATAACATTGTCACTTATGATACTAATTATCTTACTAAAATATATAATATCGTTGTAATTCTTATCGTCACTGAAAAATCTTAATATAGCACCTCTACGCTTTGGATAAATCTCCAAATCATACCTATTGAGGATTGAGGGGTCTGCAATGCTATCAATAATTGAAAAATCAATCATACGAGTACTTCGAAATGTGATTAACTAGTGACCCCTTGGGTTGAAGAACTCGCTCAAGAACGGTTGTATTGTAATCTTTGAAACCTGCTACTTTTAATTATACAGAGTTGATGAAAATTATGAAAACAGCTAAATATTTCTCTTACAAGAATCATTCGACAGTAGGTTTAATTGGGGATCCTATTTGAATTGAAATATTACTCTGTCGTTTCAACATCTAATATTAATCAGCTGGAATCATGTGTCAGCGGGTGTGATAGCTCCCAAATAGCCTCAGCTGAGGTTATGAATGAATGGAAAAACTGTAGTAATTGCATGCAATGAATTCTTCAGCTGACTGAATCATAACATTTTTTTCTTATGCACTTTCAATGTTATTCTTATATCCTGAAAAAGGACGAAGGAGTGAGTCAATTTTGTTGTCCAACGAACTTGACCTGTGAAGAGGTTCGAATAATACGTGTTCAAATTTTGAAGCTGATTGATAAAGTTATTGTAGAACATACACACAAACGTACAACGACTTTGGCCTTCAGTAAGTTAAAAGTGAGAACTCACTAACGCTCGTTCAATTATTCGTAACATTCAATTGAATCATTGTTTAATCACAAGAAATCTGAAAAATTTCTAGATTTAGAAGATACTATGATCAATTTGTATGATCTGTTTTTGTATCAATCGATTCAGTTCCCACTGTTTTGATAAATATGTCAAAACTGTGATTCATCTTTTTCATTCCGGAGAACATCATTAAACATCATCACTTTGACAGAAAACGTTCCCTCAGAACGTAGCACTTTAGCTAGATGAAGAATATCCTAAACGACACTTTCCATTTTAATTTTGAAGCCGCTTGGCGGTTGCATCACTCTCGCTTTTCATGTGGTAGGAATGAGTGCAGCACAAGTGCATCTTGAGAACCATGAAAAGCCAGCCGCTTCAGCGTGGATTACGTACTTTCCTCCGTTTTATGCGCGATTGTCAACAAATTATTCCTCAGTTTCCTTTTGTGGCTGCAACGAACGAAACAATGACAGCGTGTGTGTGAGTGAAGTAAAACTGTTTAATAATCAAATCGATATTGCAAAGTGTCTCTCCCCTTCATAAGCGAGGGATGCAAGGGCACCCCAACCCACCCTCTTACGCCCCACCATCGGCTCATCCCTTAAGCAGAACAGCCCTTCGTCACTCGTTGCTCCAGTGAGTCAGAGTGGCTATAAAAGGATAGGAGGGTTGTGTAGTCCGCTGAAAGCAAAAGGACTCTTTCCTGTCCGCTGTATGTGCGATGAGGATATAGGCCCCAGTAGGCTTTCTCCATTCGATGCGGTCGTAGCAATTGAAAGCCGGTAATTTCATTTTCTTTTCCAGTCAACACAGAACTTCGCTTGAAAGAAGGCCCGAGGATTCTAGCTTGCCGCTTGTGTCCGAAAATTAACACAAGATTTGAATTGATATGAAGATAGATTCTAATCAAAATGTTTAGTCTTCCATTACAACATCTACAGGTTAATTTATTTGGTTCTGATTTACCGAGGTTATCAGGTTATCTATTGGGTGGTCTATGGAATAACAATTGATTAATAGAGTAATATCGTGATATCTTGTCTCGTGATTATTTATTTAGGTTGTAGCTTAAACACAATAAAAGTTGAAAGAGCTAGTTCAGCTGAAGATGTGGTAGGTGTTACCATGAAACCTGGTTCTGTAGGATGAATTAATTTTCGAATAAATTAAAGTGGTATTGACAACATCAACGACTTATTCTTTCAATTATGGAGATATACCACAACATCTCATACCATACAATCAAATTACAATAAAAGTTACCAAGTACCCTCTTTATTTTATCAAAACACAACTAGTATCAACTCCTCAAGAGCCATCTTCAACTGTAAGACTCAGTTGCATAAAAGTCTGTATAATTTTAAACACAATTAAATTTCACGAGAGTCAATCAAAAAAGGTTTTTCTGAAAAGAAGGGTCTCTGATTGGCATTTAATCTGGATTAAAAGTTGAGAGACTTTTGTGCAACTGGTGTAAGAGTTGAAAATAGTTGTGTTTTGATTAAATAATAAGGTTTAATGTGTTTCAATAATTTAAGTAGAACTTAAAGGAAAAGTGAGTACATGAGTACATAATTGGTATTTTGTTAATCATGGAATAAAACATTGAGGGATCGTGTTATCATTTTTCCACATCATATTCCTGTAAAAGCTGCTGTTCCAGTAAACGTTGCCAAATAAGAAGAAACATATTGTGATAAATTTGAAATTGTTTCTTTCATTCTGATTTGTATATTCAGATTGATGATTTAGTGTATAAATTGAAATGGACGTAACCTACATAGTATTTGGACAATTTAAGATAAAATTAGGAAACTGAAGAAGTTTTGGGCAATAGCCTGTTTTCTCTTTGCCGACTACTGTATTGTTTACTTTATCCTATAAATAAATGAGTAAATAAATAGATAAATATATAAATAAATAATGAATAAATAAATAAATGAATAAATAAATATGTGCACCAAACCAGTGCTACGTTGTTTGTACATTTTTGTTGTTCGACAATGACAAGTGAGCTCCAAACTTCAAACTCGGGATCTTTGACGATTACAAGGCATTTGATGCGAAAATGTGTTTCCTTTATATCATTTTGCTGGGAAAATCAGCGTCCTCTTTCTTAGACGGGCCACTGTAAGAAGCCACATGTATTCAAGAATTCTCACTGCTTTTTACCGCATTCAAGAAATTACCGCCCTTACAAACTTGGGTCGTAGCTTCTTTAGTGTGACAATTTTCCAGTGACCCGACGGTAGGATATGATTAATGATCCATTCCACAAACTCTCACAAGTCTTTGTATTGCTATTGGTTGTTGGGATGATTCAATTTTCGAGCATGGTCACACAAACCTTGAGTATGTATTATCATAGAGAAACAATGGCATACTTACGCTATTGTTTCTCTATGGTATTATGCTGTAGAGTTTTTTGAAATTCACTCACAATTCATTGCAACCCTTCTGGGTTTCCACGTACTCCAGAGAAGATATAAAAAATAAGAAGTTTGCACATAGGCTATTTCTATACAGGATTGGTGAAAATAATGGAAACAATTCTATTTCTCTTACAAGGATAATTCGACAATAGGTTCCATTGTGGTTCCTAATTGAATTAAATAAACTACTTTTCTGTCGCTTCAAAATTCTTTTCCACCATCTTGGATCCCCCATTTTGAATCAAACTTGGAAGGTGGATGTATGATACATGATTTCGATACAAATTTCAAGTGAAAATGAATACCAAGAACTGTTGGATCCGCCATTTTGAATCCAACTTGGAAGGTGGAAATACGATAAATGTTTTCAATACAAATTTCAAGAGAAAATGGATGGCAAGAACTGAAAATCGATATCTCAAACCGTCTCAAAGTTATTCACATTCAGAGATACGAATTAACCAAACAAAAATAAAATAAATGAGGAGAACATTGGAAATCTAAAAAAATTCCAAACTATCAAATTTCACTTTTGTAAGTTTTCGTAAACAATTATACCATCTAATCACATATTTAACTATAAAATAGAAACTCAGGAAGTGAAAGTTTTAATTTTTGATGATAAGTCTTGAAAACCCCAATATTTAACCTATAAACTTGAGTGTAAATAGAGAATGAAATTGGGTAAAACGGATCCAAATTTGGATATAACATCCAAAAGGATCTCTCTGCCGATAAAAGCCATGTGAATAAATAACATACAGGTATTCAACACTTGAACTGAATAGGTTCATCTTCAAATTTTTCATGTACTCGTTCATTCCATTTTTGTATGATTTAAATAAATTAATAAATAATAATAAATAAATGTTTATTTCCCCCCAAAAAAAACTAAAACTACTACATCAATTACAGAAAATATTGGATAAATTACATTACATACAATAGTTACAATAAAAATTTCTTATGTGTCCTCTACATGTTAAGTGTTTTCTGTGTGGAAATTGACCTACTCCACTATGGCGTACCATGTTCTAGAGTAGGTTTATTGATATATTTGAATGAGTATAACTTTAAAACGGTTTCTGCACCCATTACTGCAAACCCATATACTATCCTTGTTTGTAACTCTAAGGGCCGTTTGCACAGTATAGATTACTAAACTCGATTAAGTTAATCCGAAAGTTTAAACTTGAATCGGTTTTCTCAGTGCATTTACTAATCCAGTTCAAGTTAAACTAGTTTAGCGTTAAATTGGTAATAGAATGTCATCGTTTATAATATCAGGAAGGCTGATTTTTACAGGAAATCATGGAACAGGATGTTACTTGTTTACAAACCATCAGTAATTTGAGGTTATGTAGCTACTATTTTAGTATTTTCTTGTTCTTGTTAAAAATCCACAGAGTTGTAAGCTGTACGGTTCTAAAAGTGAAAAGCGATCAAGAAATTCTTTAAAAACTTATTAAGTTAATCGATTTTAAGTTAATCCGGAAGTTTAAACTTGAAACGGTTTGTGCACCCATTACTGCAAACCTATAAACTATCCTTGGTTGTAACATACATTTTACTAGCTCTAAACTTTAAAGCTATCAAATCACCATTTTGTCTTCAACATCTCAGTTTACTCTCAAAAGAAAACTAAGTTTTCTGCCAGTTTGCACTAACTTATCTTTTAAACTTAGTTTACTGCAAAATGGCAACATATCTTACATTAATCTAATCTAATCTTACATTAATTTCGGGATATCCAATGCTTGGACCGTCCCATTTGTCCGGAAAACGTCTTGACTCGACCACAGTGGACGAGACCAGTCATTAATCGATCACTGTCGCAGACACTCTTCAATTATTTAACAATATTCGCAGTTATCGGTAACTGACGACGCTTTACATATTTAAACGATCGGCGCCGATGATATTTCGTTGCACTTTTCAAACTTTGTGAATGTTCTAATAGAACTCAGCTCGTCGAATGAAATCGATTTATCGTGTTGATTATTAAAGGGTGTACTAAGGGTCATGCTATCGATGTTTGCTATGGGTCTACGAATGCATAAACTGTAGTTTCATTTCTTATTTCCGTTTTACGTCATCCAAGCATTTATGAATATTCTAGTTCGAGTTTGGTAACCTTTTATTCAGAGATCATAGATTATTGACCGAGCGAAGTGAGATCTAAGATTCAAGTCGACGGTTTGGCATTTCTCTTAATGTTTAAATGTTTATATGTTGCGCATTTACGGCGAAACGCAGAATAGATTTTCATGAAATTCGACAGGTATGTTCCTTTTTTAATTGCGCATCGACGTATATATATATATATAAGGTTTTTGGAAATTTTGCATTTCAAGGATAATATAAAAGGAAAAAGGAGCCTCCTTCATACGCCAATATTAGAGTAAAAATCAGACTATAGAATTATTATTCATCATAAATCAGTTGACAAGTGATTACACAGATGTGTGGAGAAGCCAGTCTATTGCTGTATTTCCATAAGGTCTATAGTTTCAATCAGGTACTAGTGGATGAGAATACTGCGTGAGGTCTACTGTTCACAGAACTACTAGTTATAGTGCGCCTGGATTATTGGAGCGAACCCAGATTATTGGAGCTAACCCAAAATATATTGAAATTTTAAATTGTTCAAACTAGTGTCTCTTCTTATTATTGTGCCTGTCCGCTATATACGAACGTGGACGATCAACATGGCGATCTTCACTTTCTCCACAGTGAAACGAAATATTTCTATGGAGCTTTTTCCACACCAGGATCTGATGTTTTTAGCCAAGATATATTCTTCTTCTACCTGGGCCACCTCTATCTAAAAATCTTCCCTTAGAGAATCACCCGTAATAGAGCATAAAATGTTATGTAATTTCAAGCTAGAGTAATTACTTCAAAATATTAGATTGTCCAAACTAGTTTTGCTTGCGAATAAATTTATAAAACTGAGCATTTATTTCATTCCACTTTTATTAATTAAATTAATTTTTATTATTAAATTTATTTCACTTTTTATTAATTTCGTTCCTGAGTACCTTCTTTACTGTACAATGATCACAACTGAATTAGATGATTCGGTAACAAATTCATCCCAAATTTCTGTTCCCAAGTTATGTTTGTTCATACGTACATCTAAATTAGATATTTTCATTCGTCTTAATGATGTAAATGACAAATTTGCCTAAAAAACCCTACCTTATGGACATAACCTACATAATATTTGGACAATTTAAGACAAAATTAGGAAATTGAAGAAGTTTTGGGCAATAGCATGTTTTTTCTTTTCCGATTATTGTATTGTTTGCTCTAATAAATAAATAAAGCTCTATTCACAAGTTATCTACATCTAGATTGGATGATCTAAATAACTCATCAATGTATTATTATTGTTCAGAAGTGATTTCATGTTGATAGAAAGGAATATTATAATATTTTGGGTGACTCAAACAATGAAACCGATTTCAGATTGGGAGATTGATTGTAAAATTTGAAGGGCTATCTTCACTATAGATTTCCTAAACTACTACTATCCCTTATCCATTTCACATCTGCTTTGATACAGTGTATATCAATGTACGTACACTTGTGTATCATCTGCATTAATACATTATATATCAGTTTGTACGTACACTTGTGTATCATCTGATTTGATACAGTATATATTAGTTTGTACGTACACATCTGCTACGATTCAGTAATTATTCATTTATCTATTGGATAGAGTAAACAATACAGAAATTGGAAAAGAAAAAATAGTCTATTGCCCAGAACTTCTCCAATTTCCTAATTTTGTCTTAAATTGTTCAAATAATATGTAAGTTAGGTTATGTATGTTGAGTTATACTTAGACCAGTTATAGAATAGACACGGCTCATTATATATTCATACTGAAAGTCGATGAAGCCAACATCTACTGCCAAATCCACCCATCTTGACGTCACAACAGTGACGCCAAGCATCGTAAAGAGATTATAGAAAACTTTTTTGAGTTTGTTGTGTAAGTGTTTGTGGTGTTTAACCTACATTGTTGATATTCAATGCATTGTTGTTAGCTTGGTTGTGACGTGAAGATGGGTGGATTTGGCAGTAGATGTTGGCTTCAGAGGCTAGACTTCCCAGCGTGTCTATTCTATAACTGGTCTAAGAATACATATTTCACTTACAAGTGGTTAAACAAGTTCATGCTCCTCATTGTAATAATCGACCTCGAAACATGTAATAAACCAGTAATTCAGATCCAAGTTAAATCCACCTCTAAGTCGGCGAAGAAATAAAAATTGAAACGTTTTCTCTGCCATTAAAAGAGCATTAATAATCTCAAGTGGGAAAGGCTGTCACGCTACCGTTCTTACTTAGTAACGAGATAACTTAATTAGTACAATGCTCAACTTTTGCAACACCTCAGGCAGGAAATGCTTGATATCCGGGGGAAAATTCACAGCTGCCATGGAAATTCCAGTTTTCAATTTTTCATCCAGCACTCTTTTCCAATTGCAACACGAGTGCGCATGTCACTGGCACTTGTCGTCGACTCGTCACTGTCGATTTTCGTTTGCAATCCAATTCAATTAATATCGATCACTTGGTTTCCATTCCTCTCTCGTGTTATTTTTATGGGCTTTACTTTACTACTTGACGCGCACTTACACGTCCATATCGAAAAGACATTATCGGAATACGCAAACAATTTCATAAATTGGCTCGTAGTTTTTAGCTGTTTAGTATTTGCTTTTATTATGCTCATGTTGGTTCACTGATGGTATGCATAACTTCGTGATCATTTCTTCGGCTTCTCTCCCTTGAAGTTAAACAGCTTACCAATCGCAATACACTTCTTGCATTAACATTTCCGGTTTCATCCTAGTGCTCTAATCATGAATGATAAATTAATATATCTTTGATTGATTGATTGATTGATTGATTGAGTACTTTATTTATGTAGATTACAATATATACTGGCTTATACACTTATATACAATAGCTTACAATACAGCAAAATTATAGATGAATTTACATAATATAGACTAAGAAAATAATTATTGAACTGTATATGATATGAAAAAGCAATTTGTAATATAATAACTATAGATAATAATCATATTGTTATGCATCTACATAAATTGGCGGAGCTTTGGACATATCAATGTCCATTCTTCGGAAAGAATATTAAAAATATCCTCCCCCCTAACTCTCTACCAAAAGGATGCAATCAGACTGAGAAACCTTGAAAAAATATATCGTTTTTTTTTGTCAATTCTTTTTTTATTTATTCCATAACAGGATTGCAGTTTCCTATTGACAAATTGAAATTGAATGTAATTGACAAAAACAATGTTTTTCAAGTTTGGACAAGTTCCACGTCATCAATACATACTCAGAAAAATTATCAGTATTGATTGAGATTCCATTATTCCATAAACTGATTAAATTCCCCTTAGAACTACTTGTTATAAGAATAAGAATACTTTATTTGCCATTAAACAAAAAAAAAAAAATGCAATAGGCTTCGTCAAGGTCACAAACAATCAACATTGATACAGTAATCCATTAAAATAATAATAATAATATATTATATAAATTTTACAATATGTTCTACTAAAATATAATCTCTAATTGCTCACTCAAAGAATAGCGTGTCAAAAACAATGTTACAAACTTTAAAACAGGTAGATCAGCAAGATTTGGTCATTTTTCAATTGTATCTGGGTTGGATGCCATAAATTCACTAAGATTATAGAAAGGCTGATTCTTCAGCCATCTACTAACAACTAATTTAAAACTTTTCTCTGGCAGATTACGAACCCATAGTGGAAGTTTATTAAATATCATGTATCTCTGATAGTAATGACTCTTATGTGTCTTTGCCAATCTTATTTGAGGTATAGGAAGATCAGACTTTCTTCTTGTGTTATGGGAGTGCCCTATGCTGTTAAACTTGTGTATATTACTTTTTACTTGAATCAAATTATGATAAATGTAGAAATAGATGAATTAATTTCTGAATAAATTCTCCGAAATGTCAATACTAATATTCTGGCATGTCATTGGTCGAAACGGTTGCATTCTACAAAATGTCTGCTGATACTTTCCATCGACCAATGAGATAGTGTTATGGGCGTGGAAGTGTTCCACAACAAATAGCCGCTGCCATGAGATTGGTTCAAGCTCTAGTGAGTTTAGAATGTGGGTATGGCATCAGAGATGTCAAAGACAATAATCTACTTGTATTGTAATCTAAATGGCTGCAATGATATTGAGCTGAGTGAGAACTAAAACCTCTGTACAATTTAGAATAGTGCAATCGTTTCATCACATTGATAACATACTAAACCTAACCTAACCTAACCTAACCTAACCTATTTAGTTATTTCTAAAATCGTCATCTTCCAGTTTCCATTTGTAATATAATATAATAATAATAGATCTTTATTCAATGACAAGTACATTACACAGAATAACAATAATCAAATGAATACACTATTGCTTGCTAAAGAATGAACTTTGTCTGCAAACAGGAGCATATCTCATAATTGAAAATAAAATCAAGTATTCGTCTAGCATACATAAATAAAATATTATAAACTGAAATAATGCGACTAAAATAATAATGATACTGAATAATAATAATAATAAATATGAATGAAACATAAACAAATAAATTTACAAAATAATCATCTTTCTCTAAGTATTTTTAGATCGTATGACATTTAAATTGGGTAAAACCTATCTGGATGGGGGCATGGAATGGTCAAGAGAGAACAATGCCCCTCCTTCAACGCTGGTTGAATGGGAAAAAATAACTGTCAACCCATGTCAATGCTCAACCAATATTAAACAATGGATCTCTTAATGCTCCCATCCAGATAGGTTTAGCAGCATAACATATATTTTCAAAACCTACTCCAAAATCCACCACTCTGGTCCGCAACTTACAACTCGACATAAATTCTATTTAAATTCTATTCAAATACAAATCGTGATACACAAAAGCTTGTAAGCGAAGATACATTTGAAGTCAACCTCATGAATGATAAACTACACTGTACTTACAGTAATTCCAGCAAAATACTTCCATAAGTGAATGTTCTGGAGTTGCCAATACCTTATACCTGTTGTTCATAAAGATAATTTATTCAGACTTGTTTCCATTCTAGAGAAATGAATTACCGTTGTTAATAAATGATAATTATCTAAAATGAAATGTTTGATTCAAACAAGAATCGAAATAAATCCTCTAATACTTTCTTATCATATGAAAAATATCATGAGTATCTAGTCATGTCACTCAAATTCATAAATTAAATTAAATATTATCAAATGAAAATCCAAATTAAATCACCCCGAAGACTTCTGCTTCTGCAAATATTGACAACAGGGTAAACAGCTAGATCAGTGGTTGCCAAACAGTCGATCGCGAGATACCGGTAGCTCGTGGGGTAGTTTTTGGAAGCTCACAGAAATGCTCATGCAAAAGAATGTCGTCCAGTTTGGATATAAACACTTTTCCAGTCTGAAGAAATTCAATGACGAGAAAAATCCTCCACAGCACCGCAGCAATAACCAAAAATACGTTTCAATTCTTTCAGAATTGAGACAACAGTTTGATCAACGATTTAAAGATTTTAGAAGCATATCAAATATGGTACAATTCATCAACTCTCTTTTGTAGAGATCTATGCAGAAGATTCTGCAGATTGTGTTGTACAACATTTTGGTGGAGATCAGGCTTCAGTTGAAATGGAATTTGTGGATTTTCAAAATGATCTGTCTCTCAGATCACTTTCTAAAACTGGAAATATTTGGCCTTGAGTCCCCAAAGAAAAATATCCAAATATTATTCAGGTTGCATTGAGGTTGAAAGCTATGTTCAGCTCTACCCACTTGTGTGAAGCATCTTTTTCAAGTATGAAATTCATGAAAAATCTATATAGGAACAGACTGACTGATTGAAACTATTGATGTACATTTGGACAACTGCAACAGAATGGCGGCTACAACGTACACTCCAAACATCAAGAAAATACTTGATTACCAAAAAGAGTACGTTCCATTCCTGTCATTGAATTGTACATTTCAACTTTTGTTATACTTTTTGCTATGAGATAAGTAGATTTCAACACTAGAAATGTATCTTTATAGGCAATAAAATATACTTTCTTTATTCTAATATTCGTTGGTAGCTCACTAGAAGTTTTATAAATTATGCTATTCTAGCTCACAGGCACATAAGTTTGGCGACCAGTGAGCTAGATGGAAATTCGATGAGCGCTACCTTCTATTCAAAAATTATTTGACAGCGCGCTGATTTACAGGATTTAATTTGGATTTTCGTATAATAATAATTATTAATTCATTAGAATTAGAATGATTGCAATATATTCTCAGCAATTTTCATCTGTAGTTATTCATGAATGTTCAGAAATTGCTTCACTTTACCCTTCTGACTTGAAAGTGTGAGATACAACATTTACATAGTGAGATTCACTGCCAGCATCGTTTATAATTAACATCAATGCTCAACACTCCTCCAATACTGACAGTTTAAAGTGAATCCCACTTTAGAAAACTCATTCAAGTTCAATATTAGTTAGAAGAGCCTAAAACCAACATGCCATCGTTATGAAGGCTGAAGAAATCAGACCACTCTCATTAATAAAATCGAGCAGGTAAATACAAGCTTCAAGAATCCACCTCGACAGCTCCGATTGACGCTCGCTCATCACATATTTAACAATTCATTCATTCCTCAATCGATTTTCAGTGCAAACATGTCCAGCCACGTTCTCCCAAGGAATAGCTGAAAAGCTGTTTATAATATCAAAGTGGTCTTATCGATATGAATATGACAACTGTGAGGAGTGCTTCACAAATTTGTGGTGAAAGGAGTTCTGGAAAAACTGAAATTTTCTAATATCAAACAGTAGTGAGATTCGCTTTTCGAAGTGAGTTGAAATGATAGAACGAATTAATAATAAATCTAACTAGTAGTTCTGTGAACAGTAGACCTCACGCAGTATTCTCATCCACAAGTACCTGATTGAAACTATAGACCTTATGGAAATACAGCAATAGACTGGCTTCTCCACACATCTGTGTAATCACTCTTGTCAGCTGATTTATGATGAATAATTCTATAGTCTGATTTTTACGGTAATATTGGCGTATGAAGGAGGCTCCTTTTTCCTTTTATATTATTCTTGAAATGCAAAATTTCCAAAAACCTCGTATTATACGTCGACGCGCAATTAAAAAAGGAACATACCTCTCAAATTTCATGAGAATCTATTACCGCGTTTCGCCGTATAATGCGCAACATATAAACATTTAAACATTTAAACATTAAGAGAAATTCCAAACCGTCGACTTGAATCTTAGACCTCACTTCGCTCGGTCAATAAATTGGGAATGGGTCAGTTTTGGGCATGAGCCTGTTGTGCCTTTCCTCATGTTAAATATTTGTACACAATGTGATAAATAAATAATGAATGAGTCCATTGCTTGATTTAACCGTGGATTAATTTGAGCATTGTTTCAACTGCTTTTGAGCATATGGGCCTAAGATAGAAAACCAATGTTAATCAGGAGCTGACTTTATAACCTGAATCTCACTATCATTATGGATAGTTTATGTTTTATCCTTAGACCAGTCATAGAACTGGTCTAAGGTTTTATCATAAAGAAAAATATATAGCATAGAAAGATATTCCATGGTATAGGACTTTTATGATCCACATTTCACTGTCCACTCTAGGGGTTTTAATCGTAGATCTATGTGACGCTGATAGTCTCTCATAAGGTGTGTACAGATATACGCGCCGCGAACATGAGCAATTCACTTTTAATCAACTGACTATATCTGTATTTTTACAGAAACGGTAAGATACAGATATAAAAAGCTTGGCATCAGCTGATTAAAAGTGAATTGCTCATGTTCGCGGCGCGTATTACTGTACGCACCTTTACATACAACACACACCCGGTCGTGTGTTGATGGGAAGGATATTATTTTATATCCTTCTTAAAGAATCGACAGTTATTTGTTGAAACACCGCCGATTTATGAAGTTACATTACAATTTTATATAATCGTTATTCCAATTGCATTTAATCTTTATTCTCATTGATTAATTATCTATACTTAGTAAAATTCGTTGAATAATTAGCATGACCGTAATTTAATGGAAATTAGTGTATAAGCCAGTAAATATTGTAACACACATAAATAAAGAAATCTAATCTAATCTAATACTGTGCCGTTCTTACACTATCACCCGGTCAAAGCAGTAATAATCGACAGTTGTCGGCAATAATCGGCTTGAGATAACAAAAATCGGCTTTGAATTTGGAGCATGAACGACCAAAATGGTACGACATGTCCCATGGACATGGGATATTTTTTTATGCTATGTTTTCTCTATGGTTCTATGGATATTATATATTTTTTCCTCTTCTTTCTCTTCGCCTTGTTATATACCTATTCCACTTGTTGGAGATGGTTGGACCTACATTGAGTGATGGACCAATATTCAATAATAAGAACTGTTTTTGTGTAGTTGAGAAGTTGATATTGTGGTAATTATTCATATTGAATGACAATTCAATATTTTTTTGACAATTTCTTTCAATAAGAACTGGTTTATATTTGTGTTTTTAATTTGGATTTTTGTTTAATAACAATTATATTTTGTATTAGTAAAGCTCTATCAATATGGCAACTGGGTTGTTTGTTTTTTTAAATTTATTGATTCATTCAGTAATACAATTGCAAATTTGACTGAGTCGCTGTCGATGTTGTAGAACCGTTACATAATGAAATAAAAACACACTTAAATATCGTCAAATTCTACAGTTTTATTTGGTACAGGACTTTGGTTTCGAGTCAGCTTGAAAATGTGATCTGTTTGGTCACGAAACCATGGTCCTGTACCAAATAAAACTGTAGAATTTGACGATATATGTGTGTTTTTATTTCACAATAATTTGTGATTACTTCAAATCATACAGCTATGACTATTCGTGATGTCATCGATGAAAAGTTGTCAAGATTAATTTGGTATGTTGTTTTGCAGTTTTGGTCCTGTACCAAAAAAAACTGTAGAATTTGACAATATATGTGTGTTTTTATTTCACAATAATTTGTGATTACTTCAAATCATACAGCTATGACTATTCGTGATGTCATCGATGAAAAGTTGTCTAGATTAATTTAGTATGTTGTTTTGCAGTTTTGGTCCTGTACCAAATAAAACTGTAGAATTTGACGATATATGTGTGTTTTTATTTCACAATAATTTGTGATTACTTCAAATCATACAGCTATGACTATTCGTGATGTCATCGATGAAAAGTTGTCTAGATTAATTTAGTATGTTGTTTTGCAGTTTTGGTCCTGTACCAAATAAAACTGTAGAATTTGACGATATATGTGTGTTTTTATTTCACAATAACAAATCATACAGCTATGACTATTCGTGATGTCAACGATGAAAAGTTGTCTAGATTAATTTAGTATGTTGTTTTGCAGTTTTGGTCCTGTACCAAATAAAACTGTAGAATTTGACGATATATGTGTGTTTTTATTTCACAATAATTTGTGATTACTTCAAATCATACAGCTATGACTATTCGTGATGTCATCGATGAAAAGTTGTCAAGATTAATTTGGTATGTTGTTTTGCAGGTTATAATGGGTGATAGACCTGCGGCGGAGCGAGCCTGCAAGGATCCCAATCCAATCATTGACGGAAGGAAAGCCAACGTAAATCTAGCAATTTTGGGAGCCAAGCCGCGTGGCACCGTTCAGCCAGGTGAATATTAAACACGTTACTAATGAAAATTCCATCTCGACTCACTTTATATTGTCAGCATAAATTATTATACATAAGATAACACCAACGCTTACCATCTAACCAGTGCTGACGGGAGTTTCACTACTCACTTTAAATTCAATGAATCAATCAATAATTTTATTCAAATCAACACAATACAATATACAAAAAAGAAATCAATACACAAAAAATCACAATAAAAAAAATTCTAATAAGATACAAAAACAGGCTTCATGGCGGGGTGTGCTGAAAAGAAAGAAAGGAGGAAAAATACCTAGCCAACTATGGTTTCCCTTGTAATTTTCCGGAATAAATAATTTATTCCGCACAACATAATATTATTACAATACATTGTACCATCTAAAAATACAAAAAAATATACTAATGGAAATTATATGTTTTGCCTTAGATGACAAAAACATAAAGCGAAATAAATATGAGCACACCTAGGCATAAGCCCTATTGGAGTGCACTTCTCTTAAAATAAAATAAATTTAAAGACTAGAGTAGTAGGACCGCTACGCTCTACACAAGAAATAAACTTTATTTATGTAAAAATTAATAATTATAAATTTACTAGTGTTACGGTCTTCATAATGCGTATTATACAAGTAATCTATTATAACAGGCAGGTAGAGGGTATAAAAGTAAGGAATGAAGGGTGAAGAGGAGAAGAAAGGGAAGTATTGGAGAAGAAAGTAGAAAAAAGAGAAAAAATGTGCAAAGATTGTAAGCGATTCCACTTTCAACAAATGTATCTAAAGGAATTTGCCTTGCAAACAGTAGTTTGAGCAGAAATCTCGAGATTCATACGTCGATATGGAAGAAAAAGTTACTGTATGTCCAGGTTTTTATTTCTAGTTTAGTTTTTCTACTAATCTTAGAGTCTATGAGGAAGTGGTCCGGAATAAGGTTTATTGTTTTAGTGCTTATATAGATCAACTGCTTCCTTAAACATTCAATATTGGTGTGATGTGTGAGATATCTATTTGAAGTGGGCTTTAAATAATAATTGACCGAGCGAAGTGAGGTCTAAGATTCAAGTCGACGGTTTGGCATTTCTCTTAATGTTTAAATGTTTATATGTTGCGCATTTACGGCGAAACGCGGTAATAGATTTTCATTAAATTCGACAGGAATGTTCCTTTTTTAATTGCGCGTCGACGTTTATACAAGGTTTTTGGAAATTTTGCATTTCAAGGATAATATAAAAGGAAAAAGGAGCCTCCTTCATACGCCAATATTAGAGTAAAAATCAGACTATAGAATTATTCATCATAAATCAGCTGACAAGAGTGATTACACAGATGTGTGGAGAAGCCAGTCTATTGCTGTATTTCCATAAGGTCTATAGTTTCAATCAGGTACTTGTGGATGAGAATACTGCGTGAGGTCTACTGTTCACAGAACTACTAGTTATTCACAATTGAATTTAAAGTGCGAGGGGAAAGGGAAATTGTCAGAATAACTTATACATAGCACTATATATTGTCAGCATACTTATACCACCGCTGACAGGTGGATGGGAAACTTATTATAGCTACATGTATAGGGGTTTATGGAAATGTGTGTCTGCTTCTAAGCTGTTGAGAATGGAAATCTGGCGTGTTGGGGATTACAGAATCGCGTTCACTTCAGCAACAGGTTTGTTTTCACTAGCTGCGCTCGTGTCCGATAAATTCTCATGAGCAACCATTGTGGATTTTTGCATTTTCATTGCGATTATCTATAGTCTTTTCTGGATCTTATCTGTTTTACCCAAATAAAATTCCTCTATCCTCAATCAACCGATCATATTTATTCAGTAAGTCAATTACATACGGAAATCGGATAAAATGACATCACATAACAAGTAACATTAGTCTATGAAAAAGTTGACGATGAGCAAAATTGAAAGTATCAAGAGTGATTGTCCTAGTTACAATAATTTTATACGAGTACGACAACAGGAGCGGGACAATTTTAACCATTCAACCACATTTTAAACTAGTAGTTCTGCGAACAGTAGACCTCGCTCATGAATACAACTTTCAAATTAAGGGAAGGGCCATTATGAAAGTACAGTATATTGTGAAGATTTAGCAATGTCATATATTATTTTTTCCATTGAAAATGCTAGTGACAATGTTTCCAGGGACATCGGACTTATAAATTTTTTCGAGGAAGTACCCATATTTACAATATAGACCTATATTACAACTTTTTAATAATTAATTATAAGATATTGGTCAACTGACGGGAAAATGGAATATGCAGTAGGCAATTTAGACGATGAATCTGTCTATACAGATTGTTATATTACAGGTTGTTATTATACCGTAAAATTACGGATAGTAAGACAGAAAATGATTCTAAATAAGATGGGTTTGTTGGTGTCAATGACAGAAGGTTGCTAATGATGGTTATAATGAAAAGTGGTTTCAATATTATGACTTGTTATACTATGCAGAATGTTAAATGCTCACAACTCGGTTTCCGATCTCATACTAAAAGGAAAAATAAAAGCTAATAGTGTTTTTCAGAAACTATTCGTCTATGAAACAGGGAAATTTCACTTTAAAAAAGGAAAAACTGTGCAGTCAAGTGAGACGTCTTATTTTTTTGGGCAAGATTCACTCTTAACATATTGTAAATACAATGATCTTTCATTTTGAAGAGAATAAAAATTTCTCTATCTTGCAAAATAACGGCGCTAGATACAAAAAGTAACTTTCTGGAAGGAGGTTGGTCTGCGGTTTTTCAAATTACAAAAAAACCAGAGGTCTTATCAAAAATCGTTACACATACGTTTTTGCGCCTTGTTTCAAAGAGCTTGTATACCAAATTTCATCCAAATCGGACAATAACTGCGACTGTAACTGCGGTACAAACAAACAGACAAAAGCCGATCGAGTCGAAACTAAGACCTCAGCTTCGCTTCGGTCAATTATATCCTGCTCCCGTCTTCGTCATGCACTCAAGTCGCACCGGTGTGTACAAGGCTTTATAAAAGGATAATGATGAGAAAGGTGACAAATAGAAATGTTATCCTACTTATGGCAAAGGAATGTGAAGTCATTTCAACGATAAAAAGAAGGAAATTGGAATATTTGGGACATGTGATGAGGGGTGAGAAGTATGAACTGTTAAGGCTCATCATGCAGGGCAAGATCAGGGGGAAGAGAAGTGTGAAGATTGTCCTGGCTTTGTAATTTGAGACATTGCAACTCATGGCTGCAACTCAAAAGAGGTTTTCCGGGCTGCAATCAGTAAAGTGAGAATCGCATTGATGATATCCAACCTCCCATAGGAGAAGGAACCAAAAGAAGAAGAAGATGGCAGTCGAATCATGATGGGAGGAGAACAATTATTATGAAAAAGAGAAGCAGATATGAATTTGTTTTATTCTCATTAATATCCAATAAATTCTTCAAAGGGAATCGGGGTCTTTTTGAATAAAAAATTGTTCATCTTTTTAAACAGTTCTAGAAAGTCGAATTCTACCCAAAATACGGATGAAATATAAAGAAGATCATCTATCATTGAAGTTGCATTACAGTTTATATTACAGGGCATTGAATATAGTATTTTTCGCTCACTAAAATCTTGTTTGAAGTGAAATAAATTGAGGACTATTGAAGTTGCTCCAATAAAAATGTTACATACTCAAATGCAGATTCACATACTTATCTCAATCAAGTTTAATTATCTTACAACCCCTCAGTTTTACAGGAGAATCCCTCTTTTTTATCAGACACTTTAGACAACAGTGGAAACGCGATTAATTCACTAACGCCAGACGTTTGGCAACCCCCATCTGATGCCTATCGAAGGATGAAGTTATAAATGCCAAATCAGTTTCAGCATGATAAATTGTTGCCAGTCTGCGTGGAGCAACAAGTAGCGTATTGCCATTGCATGTAAGCACGATGGTGTGGTGAGCTGGATACATTTGCCGAATGACGATGGATGGAAATGTTGGGGTGCCGGAGTGGGGGGTGTTTGAGGGGGGTTTTACCGTGGGGTGTCTGGGCAGGGTTGGTTCGGGGTGGATGGTAGGAGGAAAATTGGTTAGAAGTGAGCAGACTCGGGTCTGTTAGAGATGGGGTTTCGAAAGGAAAATATCGATTTATATAGTTTGAATGATATCGATATCACTAGAATAACCGAATGACAAATCGATACTCTCGATATATCGTATATACCGATGATAGTATGAGGGAAGTTCCAGCATAGAGAAAATTTAGCATTATGCTATCTTCTCTCTCTGATGGTTCTAGTTTACGTGTTAAGTAGAATGTAAGTGGAAAAATGTCTTAACACAATAATTTTTATGGTATTTCAAGTTTGGATATGTTGTACAAATATTTTGAAATACGTATGAAAAATATTATCCTTACTTATGATGATATTGAATAGTCGATTTCGTTAAGATATCGGAACCAAAATATCGATATCGAAATCCCATCTCTACGTCCGATGTGTTCGGTTTTCCTCAGTCATCACCACTTGACGAAGATGGTGGAGGAAGCAAGAAAAGGAAAGGAGAGATAAAAGTAGTGGGAAGAAAGAAGAGGACTGAAGAGATTGATTGATTGATCAATTGCCTTTCTTAAGGGCGGAGTTAGGACTCCAGGTCCTCTCTGCCACACAACCCTTTACATTTCATACAAATTAATGAATATTATAAATATCTAATTCATGATTATAATAAAAAATGAACAGAAAATCTAAACTTCAAATTGGTAAATAATACAAAATAAATTTTTACAAAAGCATTTTGAATACAGATTCAAAGCTATGGCTATGAGAAAAGTCGATGATAATAAAATTTAGAGCTAAAATTCAACCAATATGTATAACATATGAATACCAAAATAGATGAATTCAAGACTAATTATACGAAAAAAAATTAAATAGAATTTCAAACTCTAACTTAATTAGCATTCACTCACACATGCACACAGTTAGAAACAAAGTACAAACTGATATTGAAAAGCTCAACCCAACTCACACCTAATCCCCGCCACCCGCCCTCAGCCAATCCAACACCGCAACGCCAAACAGAGCTCGACGAGAGAGATTGAGTACTTTGAGTACTTTATTTATGTAGATTACAATATATACTGGCTTATGATATAGAATAGTCAATTTCGTTAAGATATCGAAACCAAAATATCGATATCGAAATCCCATCTCTACGTCTGATGTGTTCGGTTTTCCTCAGTCATCACCACTTGACGAAGATGGTGGAGGAAGCAAGATAAGGAAAGGAGAGATAAAAGCAGTGGGAAGAAAGAAGAGGACTGAAGAGATTGATTGATTGATTAATTGCCTTTATTAAGGGCGGAGTTAGGACTCCAGGTCCTCTCTGCCACACAACCCTTTATATTTCATACAAATTAATGAATATTATGAGGAGAGAGAGAGATCAGAGAGTGAGAGAGAAAGAAAACAGAAGAGGAGAAAATAGTTAAGGATAGTGGTAGGAGGAGTAAGTGAGAGTACCTAGATCCTGTAGAGAGGGAAGAGATAAACGAATATAAAAAGGTAGAGGAAATAAGAGAAGAAAAAAGGAGTTAAGAAAGAAGGAAAAGGAGGAACAAATAAGATAGAATGACTGTTCCATTTGATGACGTGGCGAATTTTTGACAGTAATTTGACAAAGAAGGTAGTGATTGATTGATTGAGTACTTTATTTATGTAGATTACAATATATACTGGCTTATACACTTATATACAATAGCTTACAATACAGCAAAATTATAGATGAGTTTACATAATATAGACTAAGAAAATAATTATTGAACTGTATATGTTATGAAAAAGCAATTATAATAAAGCAATTATCTATAATAACTATAGATAATAATTAAATTGTTATGCATCTACATAAATTGGCGGAGCTTTGGACATATCAATGTCCATTCTTCGGAAAGAATATTAAAGTGGGGAGAAGAAATAGGAGGGAAAATCAAAGAGGAGAGAAAAATTGAAGGAAAGAGGGGAGTAAGAGGAAGAGAATGATGAGAGAAAGCAAGAGTCTCAAGAAGGAGAAGGGGAAGGGAAAAAGGAAAGAGGACAGAAAAAGGAGAAGGAAAAAATATGATGAAGAAGCAAGAATACCCTCATCCTATTCACGCACCCTCGCCATTCAATTTGGTCGCTATGGTGAGATGCATTCAAACTGTCAGCCTTCTCTATTAACAACACCAACAATTCCAATATTCAAGTCATGCTGACATTTTTTAGTGAATTCCACTATAGCAGGGTGTACTGCGGAGTACATGGAACAACAAAGGCTCCCTTTTGAATAATACTGACTATTTGCAGTGAATCTGATTGCAGCAGGGCGCAAGACAGGAACACGGAACACCGGTTCCTGTTACCGTGACGACAGAACACGTGCTGTTCCCCGTCCAGCTGTTCCAGCTCCCGTTCCACCCGTTCCGCACGGGCGCCGTCGCGGCAAATACAGTCATTTTTTAATTTTTCAACAGACCGCCACTGTAATAACGCCAATGACCGGCTGTAGTCCTTTAGTTGACTGTTTTCTTGGTCTCAGCACTAAGTGTTTTAGCGCCAATTCTACATCCTGATGTGTCAACTTGGTGAAGGCCATGGGTACAACCACTACCTCCGTGAACAAAGCCATAGTGAATTCGTGTGACGTCAGCACAGGTAGGGCTCCTGGGAATCTGCAACTTGCGCCCAGCGGTCGGAATGTGTTTGGGCACTCACAGATTGAACGTAACAAAGAGAACGTGTATGACGTCATCACGAGTGATGCCATTTCGCTCTCACTAGCAGCCGACATTACGTTCCCCGACTGAAGGAGCGAAATTCAAACTCACTACAGTATCCTAAGGAAGCTTCAAGCAAAACACTACTGTATTATGACAACATATTAGCCAAGTTAATGAGATACATATCTCTATCCTATATACAATTGACATTGACATCTCTATCCTAACATTCCAATTGATATTGAAAGATTGGGCTAGAACCATGATTGTACGAACAATCAGTCATCTACAGATGAATATAAAGAAAATAAATAAAAATCTCAGTACCCTTTTTTTAAAATATTTTATCACGACATGTTTCGGTCATTTATGCCATTTTCAAGTGATATGAATTAAATAAATAAATACTAATGGAAGATTCTTATTTTGATCATAAAAAAGTGTACTGAGATTTTTATTTATTTTCTTTATATTTATATTACAAGTAGCCCTATACAGGAAAGAGATAAATATCAACACTGTTCATTTTCTCACTCATGGTGACAGCCTGAAAAAGTCAATATATGCTAATTATCGGAAAATTGATGGGATGGTGTGGTTTTGACAAACCGGGGATTCCCGGTCCTCAACCTTTTCAGCATAGTGTCAGAGCTTGAAATTCGATGTATTAATGATTTCAAAATTCTCCACAAGTTGAGATAAATCAATGGAACACTTTTGGAGTCGCATAAGATAGGAATGGTCGTTATAAAGAAGATGGTTGTCGGAAAGTTTATGAAACCGTTATCAATTCCAGAGAGAGTGAGACAGACTAATGTGATTGGCAGTGATGACGTCACGACGTAAACAGTGTACGTGTGTATCGGAGCCATGTATCACTCCTATTTGACCGCTAGGCGCTAGTTGTGTATGTCCGGGCTCCCAGACCAATAAAAACACTAGCTGATATAGATCAGCTGAAATCAACGGATTTTTATTGGTTTAGGAGCCCTACCTGTGCTGACGTCACACGGATGCACTACGGCTTTGTTTACGGAGGTAGTGATACAACTTGTCTGTGGTAGAACCATAAGGAGTGAAGTGCTTGTGATTCTGACTGATTTCCTATTAATGAACTAAAACCTTGTTAAATCGGGTCCACACTGAACAAATCTTCGACATACATGTTCGACAAACATGTTTGATGAGGGCCACAAATACAAACTTTTTAAAAAGTTTGGACAATCATTGTATGTCAAACAAAAAAATACTGTTTTTCCAAACATTTCCAGTGTTTGCTATAAATATTTTGTTTGATGACGCGTCCACACTGGCCACTGGCAAACATTGTTTGTCAAACTTAATAAAATTTGCCCAAACATATTTGTCGAACATTTGTACAGTGTGGACCCGGCTTTACTCATCGGAAGAAAATTATGATCTCTGATTCTACCCGGTATCTTTACGATACCCGGTCGTGTGTTAATGGGGAGGATATTTTATATCCTTCTTAGAGAATCGACAATTATTTGTTGAAACACCGCCGATTTATGAAGTTACATCACATTATCATATTATCGTTATTGTAACTGCATCCAATCTTCATTCTCATTGATTAATTGTTTATACTTTGTAAAATTCGTTGAATAATTAGCATTACCGTCATTTGATGTTAATTAGTGTATAAGTCAGTAAATATTGTAACATAAATAAATAAATTAATCTAATCTAATTCTTTGGCCAAATTGTGAGTGATAGTGATAATAATTCAAGTTTTTTTGGAAAACAGTAGAGACAAGTGATGAGGAAAATCAACACTCTATTTTGAGTGACTTTCAGCTTGGAGGGCGCGATTCTCTGGTTTTTATACTTTAGATACTCAGCTTTGACTATTCTCTAGGAATTGGTGGTAAAAGACAATCAACATTTAGAAAATTCCATCCCAGAATTGAATGGCCCAAAATGTCAGGTCTAGTTCAGATTCCCACGCTAAACTACAGAAAAAATTAAGGTCAACCCCAGCATGTGGTGGTAGACTAGTATGGTAGGAGAGCCTATTGACTTTCTCTTTGACACCAGAAAAACATGTCATTCACCGACAACAATGGTTGAATGATGTCTTGATTTTGAATAATATTGGGGCGGTTGTAAGAAAACGACAATGAATAACTGAATACTACTCGAAAATTGACGAGAAAAACAGTTTTTTCTAAACTAGTAAACCGATTCGAAATTCGAATATGAGAAGGAAGTTCCATTTTGCCTTTTGCACAGTCAAAATTAAACTCGATTTAATCAGCTGGTGGCTTGAAATGGAAATGAAACACATTATAACAAACTGGACTTGATATGGATTTAATCCAGTTTAAACTGTCACTGTGCAAATGGCCCTTAGACGCCTAAAATCTACGTATTTCGTGAAATGTATAGAATGTTTCAATTTTCTCCATAAAGTACGATTTCTAATAATTATGTCCAATGCAGGCCGCTAAAGTTTCTGTGATTGACAGCCAAAAGTTTTTGAATCCGGACTTTAATGTGTAAAGAGGATTAGGAAAGATTTGTTTATAGTTGAGAGGATATACAATGTTATCAAAAGTGCCCAAAATCTTCGATGATTTTAATGTTCTCTAATCATTTTCTAGAACGATTGGTTACAAAATTTGGAATTTGGAGTTCAGCTATTTCCAGGTTGAAATGCCGTATGGAAAGTAGTAAATCACCCAGTAACTGCTACCATCTAGTGGCAGAGTTTGAAACTATGATTCGATCAATTGTTTTTAGATTAGATTTCTTTATCTATGTGTATTACAATATTTACTGGCTTATACACTAATTTACATTAAATGACGATAATGCTAGTTATTCAACGAATTTCACAAAGCATAGATAATTAATCAATGAGAATAAATATAGAATGCAATTAGAATAACAATAATATAATAATGCGATGTAACTTCATAAATCGGCGGTGTTTCAACAAATAATTGTCGATTCTTTTAGGATATAAAATATCCTTCCCATTAACACAAGCCCAAAATAATGACCAATCAGGAGAGAGTATTGGGAGCTTGAAGGTGTGATTGAAGGCATAGCCTAATTCCAATTGAAATCTCGCGGGGCTGTATTCAATTCTATAACGCCTCATGTTACTAAATCTTTTAGAGATGTTGGATGCGAATTAAACATTCTCATAATAATGAAATAAAAACATATAAATGAAATAAAAACACATATATTGTCAAATTATTTCATGGTGGAACGGTTCTACAACATCGACAGTGACAGTCGAATTCTCATAAGTATAATATTCATTCAGTTAGTCGTCGAACTGATCTACATTGTATTGTTATCAAAGAGTTCTCGAATAAAATTAGTTCAATGAACACTATGGTTCATCATAATGGAGTACATTGTAGAAGAAGAGAATTCAAATAATTTTCTCTATTTTATCACTTGGTTTAATCATAGAGAAACAATAGCGTAAGTAGATATCCCATGGTATAGGGAATTTATGTCGCAACTTTTACTGTTATCTCAAGCCGATTACTGTCGATTATTGTCAATTTTTACTGTTTTGTTGGGGTGATAGTGTATGAACGGTACCATTTGAGAGACTACCAGCATCACACAGCTGCATAGGAAAGAAGTACGTGAACTATCAGCTTTGGATAACAGTAAAAGTTGCGACATAAACACCCTATACCATGAGATATCTACTTGTGCTATCGTTTCTATATGGTTTAATTTACTCTATATGAATTAATTACTTTGAATTCAATTAAATAACATTTAATTATTCTCACAATAAGTAAATCATTGAAATTGATTGTAGACAGATTAAAATGATTATCACTTGGATTAATTTACTCTATATGAATTAATTACTTTGAAGGGAACAATGACAGTGTGCTCAGGTGTGCAGTTAGTGTGACATATTCACACGTGTAAAGTATATGTGCCCGTGTGTCAACATGGCGTCACACTTCTCTGCTCTACGTACTTTGTTTCTATACGCGCTTCCGATTTCCGATGCGTTGTGCGCAAGCGCTGGATTTTCGATTATTTCTTATCAAAAGTAATAATCCTATTAATTTATTACGGTTAAATAGCCTATATCATCATGTAAATCCATAAAATTTTGTCTTTTTCAAACCAATATGTCAGTTGAAAATATTTAATTTGGGCCAACTTGAATCATAGAGGAAAGAAGGATCGACCTCCTATCCTTTTCTGTTCTTCAATCAACTGCAAACCGATATTTCAGTTGAAAATATTCAACTGAGGCCAACTTGAATCACAGAGGAAAGAAGGATCGATCTCATATCCTTCTCTGTTGTTGAATCAACTACAAACCAATATTATTCCAGTTGAAAATATTTAACTGAGATCAACTTCAATCGCAGAGGAAAGAAGGATCGATCTCCTATCCTTCTCTGTTGTTGAATCAACTACAAACCAATATTCCAGTTGAAAATATTTAACTGAGATCAACTTAAATCAGAGAGAAAGAAGGATCGATCTACTATCATTCTCTGTTTCTGATCAACTACAAACTAATATTTCAGTTGAAAATATTCAACTGAGGCCAACTTGAATCACAGAGGAAAGAAGGATCGATCTCATATTCTTCTCTGTTCTTGAATCAACTGTAGTTTATGCCCTAGTTTAATAGTCTCTTCCAATCAACTATATATAAATCATAGAATTTGTACCCATTCTATGGACACATCATAGGTACAATTCTATGCATATAATCAGTTAATCAACCTTGAATTAAATTTAGTCTAGTGATTGTAATTAAAATTGATCTGACTTTTGTGCAGTCCAACCGCATGGTGATTTTATTGACCAAAGCTTGAAATTGAGTACCCAGAGTAATATTGCTATTTAACCTTCCGACAGTCGCGCTGTTGTAAAAAGTACAACAATGCATTCTAAAACTTTTCCCCCATCACTCCACTGAGTTTCAGTATCAACGAAGCAATGGTTGGTATTTAGGTGCCATTTAGTCGTGACAGTGCATAAGATAGGAAAAGACTGTATAGGGGGACTGTAAACGAACCAATAACACAGAATTGAAGGCTTTGCTTGATGTACCTTATTGGGCTATGAAATGGTAATCATCCAAATGTTCATAGGCGTAAAATACTCCATGAAGATGGAAAAAGTAATTATACAATTAATTAATATGTTTTGACAGTAAACAGAGTAAATAACACTTGGAAAATTGAATGTTGTACAAAATACAACACGTGACTGCTCGTGTGATTGAGTAGGGCGCGACTACCGGAAGGTTAAGAGTCCAAGCATAAAACTTTGATCAATCATCCAAATTATACAGTTACGAATCTAAATGAAAATCATAATACGGAAAACATTTACCCAGTTGAATTTTCAACTTTGATTTTTACAGCATACTTGTATTTTAATGAATGTGGTAATGAAAGAGAGATAAATAAGCTATGAAGTCTCTCACCTATCAACATAATGATGTAATATTGCCAGGGAATGTTCAAATGAGATACAGTAGAATTTTATTAATTAGGGGATGATCATATTGCACCAGCAAGCTCTCGCTTGCTGTATAATTGATTGCTTCACGTACGTAACTCAGCTCATAAATGAACCATTTATCGTGGAATATTACTGAAAGGGACTCTATATACACATTATAATCTGTGGTGTTCATTGCACTGGATCTAGATCATGATGATAATGAACAATTTTCAGTTAGCTTGGACTTATATTGCTCCGAAATATGCTTCATAGCTATATTCCGGATCACGACAGTAAACCTAAGTAATTGGAGCTTCGTCAATTCGAAACTCTTGATGATTTGAACATTTGTCCATGCCAAACATGATGACCAATATAAATTTTTTTTTGAAAATTTTGTTTATTCGTAATTTCTTAACGATCCTCTGAGTTTCTTATTAATTAGGGTGTACTCGAGTCTCTGGGGTATACTGAGGGTGTGACGGCTCTATATGCCTTTGCCTTCCCATGCCAAGGTGATACAGTTTTGTTAAATAAATCAAACTTTTTATTCAAAACTTGACCGATTCATAATTTTTCCACGTTCAGTTACGATCGGATTGGATTACCAACTGTAAAATCAGAGAGAAAATAAACTTTTTCCAAGTTTCCAATAAAAGGTTGGATTTATTTAACAAAACTGTATTTTCTTGACATGGGAAGGCAAATGCATATGGAGCCGTTACACCCTCAGTATACAGGGTTACACCCTGAGAGGCTACTACATTGATAAAGATAAAGATAAAGATAAAAGGGTACTTGATTGATCGAGCGAAGTGAGGTCTAAGATTCAAATCGACGGTTTGGCATCTCTCTCAATGTTTTAAAGTTTGAATGTTTAAATGTTGTGCATTTACGGTGAAACGCGGTAATAGATTTTCATGAAATTTGACAGGTATGCTCCTTTTTTAATTGCGCATCTACGTATATGCAAGGTTTTTGGAAATTTTGCATTTCAAGGATAATATAAAAGGAAAAAGGAGCCTTCTTCATAGAGCCAATATCAGAGTAAAAATCAGACTATAGAATAATTATTCATCATAAATCAGCTGTCAAGTGATTACACAGATGTGTGGAGAAGCCAGTCTATTGCTGTATTTCCATAAGGTCTATAGTTTCAATCAGGTACTTGTGGATGAAAATACTGCGTGAGGTCTACTGTTCACTGAACTACTAGTAATTTTTTATTTAATTTAATCAGAGAGTGATTTATTTCATCATAAATCAGCTGACAAGTGATTACACAGATGTGTGGAGAAGCCAGTCTATTGCTGTACAGTATTTCCATAAGGTCTATAGTTCCAATCAGGTTCTTGTGGATGAGATTTAATCAGAGAGAAACTATGTGACCGGTACGATTGATACTATATATTCTAATGATTCTATTCCAAATAAATATAAATGAACAAATAAGTACATCTTTTTATGTATGATTGAATATACAAATATGTTTCCCCTTATTGGCTAAAAATATATTAGTGGGAGAAAATCCTTACAAGTTACGTGGTCTGTAGTATGGACAGAATAGATAACTTTCTAACAAACCTCTTTTGTCAAATTAGTGGTAGATGTACCAAAAATTGGTTGATGCACAAGTACATAGCTCAGTCTCCAAGTAATATTCAATATCGGGGCACCGAGCTTTGCTCGTTATTTTTATGCTATTATATTGAGCGAGCAATTTTCTGTATATCTGTTTATATTTTTATAAGTGGTTATCTGGTTATTTATGTTCAACGGATCTCGAAAACGGCTCTAACGATTTTCACGAAATTTGGAACATAGTAGGTTTATGATATAAAAATTCGATTGCACTAGGTCTCATCCTTGGGAAAACTCGCTGAATGACATTAAAAAGATAATTCATCCTTGGCTGAAACAGCTGAGACTTTCGTCGTCTGTGGATAGTAAAAAGTGAGCGAGTGATTCTGTGGAAAATCAAAATATCGCATCTCCGAAATTCATAAGCTGACGTATAGCCAACTGTGAAATATGAACACGATCATTTTAGAGAATTGTGTTCTGTTTATCAATAAATAAGAATCACGAGCGAAGCTCGTTGCCCCGATATTTTATTGATAAACTATCTAAAATTGATCAATTCTCTGAAATGATCGTGTTTATATTTTATGTCAGCTTATGAATTTCGGGGATGCGATATTTTGATTTCCCACAGAATCACTTGATCACTTTTTTCTATCCACAGACGACGAAAGTCTCAGCTGTTTCAGCCAAGGATGAATTATCTTTTTAATGTCATTCAGCGAGTTTTCCCAAGGATGAGACCTAGTGCAATCGAATTTTTATATCATAAACCTACTATGTTCCAAATTTCGTGAGAATCGTTGGAGCCGTTTTCGAGATCCGTTGAACATAAATAACCAGATATAAAAATATAAACAGAAATACAGAAATTGCTCGCTTAATATAAAAGGATATTCCATAATATAACAGTGTAAACATAACCTATTTTTGGACAATTTCTATCTAAATTTGGGAAAGGAACAGTTTTGGGCTTTAAGATTGTTGTTCCTTTCCCAATCATTCATAGTTAAGAATGATTTTGTATCTATTAATGTATAAATAAATATAGGCCTATATACAATACATTCAGTATATACAATAATACACTCCTCACAATATTATATAACCTACAATATAGTACTTTCTCCACTTATGTCGTTCAGCGAGTTTTCCCAAGGATTTTTATATCATGAACCTACTATGTTCCAAATTTCGTGAAAATCGTTAAAGCTTTTTTCGAGATCCGTTGAACATAAATAACCAGATATAAACACATAAAAATATGAACAGATATACAGAAATTGCTCGCTTAATATAATAGGATATTTATAATATAGGCCTATATACAATACATTCAGTATATACAATATATACACTCCTCACAATATAATATAACCTACAATATAGTATACGTTCTGAACAGGAAGTGGAGGAAATTGTAATATTTTTATTGATCAAAATTTCTCAATTATTGACAGGAACATGGCAGGTCGGTTCGTTTTCGGTAGTAGGAAGTTTATTCATTACTTATTGACTGACTGGCCACAGGACAGAGAGAGAATATGACAGATACTGGCCACAGGATAGAGAGAGAATATGACAGATACTGGCCACAGGACAGAGAGAGAATATGACAGATACTGGCCACAGGACAGAGAAGGAATATGGCAGATAGCGCAGGCGTTTTATCAGATGCCACTCAATAATTCACGGACTGTTCATCACGCAATGGTGACCCTCCTAATGTACATAACTCATAGCTCAACTCACAGCCAACAGGTAGCCTCAAACTACCAACTCAAAAGTCACGAACGGCTCTGACATTATCTATGTTGATTCTATAATCTACAACCGACGTTTAGTTTTTAATGCATCAAAATATTTTTCATATCAAAGGCAGTAGGTGAGAAAATACTGTTGAATTCAATTATCCAACTGTAGGTAATGCTGCATTGAGGTAAATTAAAACTACAGAACTGTCACCAGGCAATGTACATATCCTCTACCATAGCATTTTTTGGAGAAACAACCAAATTTTCTTGTGTGATTTTGAACACTAAGGATTGAGGAGAATGTAGAGAAGGTACCGACGTTTGAATTAATAGTGGGAGAAAATAGGTATACAAAACATTGAAATGAATATTTCAATGCTAACTTAGTTGGGATTTAATTAGTTCTCATTCTACAACTACCTCCAAAGTATTCAATAAAAGTTTTCAATTATTTTCAATCTACGTATTCATTAATAAAAAAAAACTCAGCTACCTTTTCTACAACACTCTACCTTCACCGCCTTCACCGGTTCTATTTCTATTGATCATAGATCAATATAATATAATCATAGAATATGATATATATATATATATATATATATATAGAAATCATAGAAATAGAAAATATATAATTAATAAAAACTTGTAGTACCATTTATTATTAAAACTTTATTTATTAAAGTTCAACTTGAAAATGACCTAAGTTAAGGTCGAATCTAATAGTTGAAATATTTCAAAGTTTTCAATAATAAAGGGTACTACAAGTTTATATATTGTTTTTATTAATTTGTACAAAAGTAGCCCATATAATTGAAGTGTTTTTATAAAATATATAATATATACGAGCGTTACGAACAGAAAGTGGGGGAAATTGAAGTGTTTTTATAAAATATATAATATAAGAGCGTTACGAACAGGAAGTGGGGGAAATTGAAGTGTTTTTATAAAATATATAATATAAGAGCGTTACGAACAGAAAGTGGGGGAAATTGAAGTGTTTTTATAAAATATATAATATACGAGCGTTACGAACAGGAAGTGGGGGAAATTGAAATATTTTTATTCATCAAAATTTCTCAATTATTGAGAATATAGCATAATTTTTTCTCTTTGATATGATATTGTGATTATACCACATATTAATATTTTGGAATATAGTGGGATTATGTAGGATGTGGGATATGTGTGATCAAACTATACATTTTTCAGAAGATTAATAATAAAGCAAACGAACCCAGCAGAAGACAGACGTCTGCAGACAAACTGAGGAGAAATCTCTCCCCAGGTAGAATGTGTTCGAATGTTGCAACGCACACAGATGTTCGTCTGTTGCCATGCTCATTATGTCTGCTCATGTCATCATTCAGACTTTTTATTTTTTCTCAGTCTGTCTGCATAAGTGTGCCTGCTGCTGTGTGTCTTAAAATTTTCAGAAAATTCAAATAAATGTACATTTCAATTGTCTATGAATGTCTATTTGGGAACCAACATATTTAGTTTTTTTAACCTTCCGATAGTCGCGCCCTACTCAATCACACGAGCAGTCGCGTGTTGTATTTTGTAAAACATCCAATTTTCCAAGTGTTATGTACTCTGTTTACTGTCAAAACATAATAATTAATTGTATAATCACTTTTTTCCCATCTTCTTGAATTATTTTACGCCTATGAATATTTGGATGATTACCATTTCATAGCCCAATAAGGTACATCAAGCAAAGCCATCAATTCTGTGTTATTGGTTCGTTTACAGTCCCCGTATCTTATGCACAGTGCGACTTATGCACTGTCGCGACTAAATAGCACCTAAGACTGAACCATTGTTCGGTTGATACTGCAACTCAGTGGAATGATGGTGGGAAAGTTTTGGAATGCATAGGTGACTCATTCACTGAAACAACCCCATTCAATAGTTTGGTGCAGCAAAAAAACTGACACTGTTGTACTTTTTACAACAACGCGACTGCCGGAAGGTTAACTTAGTAATTTCAGTATGGTATCATCTTTGTTATCCTTAGCACTTCTCTCACATCTCAAATAACTTTGGGAATTCAAACTTCTTTTCAGAAATTACATGGGAACCCGTCAAAAAAAAGAGTAGCTATAAACTATACGAGTAGCAAAATACATGTAACTACTCTAAGAATATCATGTTTCTGATCAAACCAGCTACAACATTTTTTGTATAATGTATATTTTGATTGAAAAGTTTTGTGATCTTTATAAAAGTATTTTCATAACCTCATTTTTGGACTATTTTTATCAAAATTAGGGAGAGAAACAGTTCTGGGTTTATCCTGTTGATCCTCTCCCAATCAATAATTTGATATTGTGATTGTGGAATGTAATAAATAAATATTATTACAACAGAATAACTGACAGTGATGAAACATCACAAGAAAAACTACAAAACATTGTACGAAATAAGTAAAGAAAACACCATAAATAAATTCACCATTTTCATTTAGTAGAAAATTCCATGTCATGTCATAGGTGACACTAATGTTCTTTCTGCATGAAAAGAAAAGGCCATCCAAAGTTCCAATGCTGAATCACCATTGTCATGAATTTTACGGCGTTCGGCGTTTCATATAAATATCCATCTCAAGAAAATCTGTAATATGTTCCATATCATGATTATGTTTCATTTTTCGGAAAAATGTTATATCAAGGAAATGCTCATGAATGTTGGCTACCAGTTAGTTAATAATGATATCTTTGTAAATAATATCGGGGGACCGAGCTTCGCTCTGGAGTACAAAAGCCTAGAAAATTTATTACGAAAGAGGAAATTATATTACATTTATAGTTTATACAGAAAGGTTCTTTCAAATCACAGCAGTGGATTGAGATTAATTCCCAGTAGAATGCAAAAATCCTTCTCACATAGCGGGCCTCACGAGATTTGGATCATAGTTGGTTTATGATATGAAAATTCGATTGCACTAGGTCTCATCCCTGGGAAAACTCGCTAAAGGACATTAAAAGGAGAATAATTATTCATCATTGGAAAAATAGCTGATAATTTCGTCGTCTGTCGATAATGAAAGTGAGTGAGTGAGTGAGTGCATGTGTGTGTGGGACTGAGACAAAATTATTATAACTCAGCTGTTGAACTATTGCAATCATTCAATCAGGTATTTAGTGACGGTTGCACAAAAGTCGGTTAAATTTTAATCATGATTAATTTCACGTGAACCAAATCAGAGAAAACCATTAAAAAAGACGGCTTTCTATGATGGTACTTCTGGAATTAATAAGGATTAAAATTTAACCGGCTTTTGTGCAACCTTCACCAAGTACCTGATTGAATGATTGCAATAGTTCAACAGCATTGCTGAGTAATAATAATTTTTCCTCTGTCCCAGTGACTCACTCACTTTCATTATCGACAGACGACGAAATTATCAGCTGTTTTTCCAAGGATGAATAATTATTCTCCTTCTTATGTCCTTCAGCGAGTTTTCCCAGGGATGAGACCTAGTGCAATCGAATTTTATATCATAAACCAACTATGTTCCAAATCTCGTGAGAATCGTTAGAGCCGTTTTCGAGATCCTGTGACATACAAACATATATAAATATAAACAGAAATTGCTCGCTTAATATAATAGGATTATGATAATGTACTACTATTCTCTCCTGGTGCCGTAGGCCTACTTATATTTGAATCGAAATTAAGGGGTTGATGGAGCCCAAGAGCAGTTATTATTTTTCTGAGTCCAAAGATAAGCTTTTTGGCAGAAGGAAACAATCCCCCCAAACTCCTTATTCAACTGAACTTTCTTCCTGAAATTGTTTATTCATTTCGATTTGTAGAAAACCCTCGTTCCATAAATATTTTATTCCCAAGTAGAATCTTACAAGCCAGACAGCAACTGATGAATACTTCATGCCGTGAGTCATCAAATAATTATTATTATCATCATTCCTTTTTTCGTGGTATTCTTGGCGATCGCAAAAATTGCCGGCTTGATTGCAGGTCTTTTCATGGAGGGGAATGAATCGAGAAAACATCAAGAAAGGAAATAAATGAATAGACCAACTTTCCTTCTTATATGTGTAAGAAGCTGGTTGCTCTACATTCACGCTTCTTCTTTCTAATCATATGAACCATATGACTTGTTAATAATTTACTAATGTTGTTTATCAAACTAACAGCAGAGCTGATGAGAGAATCATTGAATGTTCATATTTGTACAGTTTAAGATTTATTGAGATTTATATTATAATTGACATTAAAATCGATTTTCTAAAGTAAATGAAAATCTTTCGTCAATTATTCATTTTAAGTAATATGTGCGAAGTAAGATCATTATAAATCGATTTTTTTGTTCAACATGCCGAAAAAAGGTAAGAGTGAATTTTCAATTGATATTGATAGGAAATTTGTTTTGGAAAAATTCTCGGGGAAAATTGGACAAAATGCAAAATTCTGGCTGGAAGATTTTGAGAAAGAATGTATCCGTTACAATATCCACAACGATGAAGAAAAATAACATGTTTAAGACTATTCCAAATTGATACAGAATGAAAATTTAGAAATTGAAAAAGGTGTAATACCTTTGATTCAATCAATGAATCTAAAGTTACATTAGAAAAATGTTGTTTATTTTAAAGTTACTTATAATGAATATAAGTAAGATCATTATATATGTTTCCCGAATCATCGCCTTTGAAGATCTTGAATATTATTTTTTTGGGTTCGTTGAACCAGACAAATCTTCTCTAGGCCTATATATAAAAAAATGAATGTCTGTTTGTTTGTTCTCTATAGACTCGAAAACTACTTGACAGAACGGCATGAAACTTTGGGAATATGTTGTGTGAATTTTGGGGATGGTTTCTGACCGGAAATTTTAATAGGGGGGCTAATAATAATTATATATTAATCCATTTTACAGACCTATGTTTTCGAAATTGTCGGCCGAGCGGCTAACGTAGAATAAGAAGATCATCATGATTCAAGATCATGTTGTGATAATATGATTTAGCATGTGAACTTACCAGCTGTAATAAACACGTCACTCTGTGATAAAATTGTTTACTGGTATTAAAACGGTAGTTTTAAGCACATAGGAAGTCCGTATTGTGATGTGAATAAAATATTGATTGCAGATAAATTTCATGATTCACCAAATAAAGTCAAGTGTGACATGAGATACATTGACTTCTTGGCGGTACGAAGTTCGCCGGGTAAGCTAGTACTATTATAATAATATTGAAATATAAGATTTATCTCTACTTACGGTACTTATGATTTATTTATTATGGCTCCACTAAAAGGCCTAATTCACTTGAAATATTTCGTCCATGTATAAAAAGAATATGAACAAATCCCAATTCCACAACACATGAACGTAGAAGATCTCTTATCAATGTGATGAAATAGCTACCAATATCAGATTGCCATATTGTATTTTTCAATTCATAAACTTTTCTATTGGAATTATTCTTATTCTACGTGAATGAGACTCGTAATAAATCGAGGACCAAGCAAGAGACAAGCAAACTTTTTAGTAGCCTATAAGATTGGTCCACTTTCAAATTCCCTACTCCCGTCGATGAAATAAACAAGCTGGGTTTACACCAAAGTTATTAACGAAATGCTAATAACTTAATCCTTATAGATTCTATTAGATTGAATGGAACTTGACAAACACATATGTTCATCATGTGTATGATAAGTTATATTCAATCTAATAGAATCTATAAGGATTAATTTATTAACATTTTGTTAATAACTTTGGTGTAAACGCAGCTTAAAGGAGGATTTTAATAGACTTGTATGCGCCATATAGCTTCAGTGTTATTTTTTCATCCAGCTACTTTCCATCGCAGTTAATTCAAGTTTATCACTGTGTAGGTCAAAAATATGGAAGACTCTTTCTATGTTATTATTTATGGATTGAAATGAAATTTATGAAGACTTTCAATCGATTAACCATTATAAGTACACATAATACAGGGTTATCATAGAAGAATGGTGCGGCTTCGAACATTGTTTAAAGAAAAACCAAATTACTTACAGTTAATGTTTTTTATTCACCTAATTTGTCGTCTGAAACTGTTTTTTACATGATTAATAAATTTTAATAAGTGTGCCCTTAGTCGCTCGACAAATGTCCAAACGATAATAAATTTCTCTCTTAACATTTCTTCGATTATGGTAGTCATTGGTTCTTTAATCCTGTTTTAAAGTGGTTCAGTTCGCGATTTCTTGTGAATAAACAATGTTTTTGATGTAAATTTACAAGACAAAATCTACCTGAACCACTTAAAAACAGGATTAATGAAGCAATGAAATGTTAGCGAATTTTTGGAGAGAAATTTATTATCGTTTGGATATTTTGTCGAACGACTAAAGGCGCACATATTTAAATTTATCAATTATGTAAAAAACTGCCTGAGACGACAAATTAGATGAATAAACAGCATCAACTGTAAGTAATTTGGTTTTTCTTTAAACCATGTTCGAAACCGCTTCATTCTTTTATGATAACTCTGTATATTGTGAATTATTGGAAATATTTCAGAATTATGGGAAGTATATCTGAATACATTTATAGTACAAACGATCTTGGTAGGTTCACTATAATGATTATTATTAAAGAAATGCTCATAATTAATTGTTACTATAGTTTTGATTTATGAGTTCCTAGGAAGCTAAAAAATGGGTAATAATTGTTCAAGTGATCTGGTTAAAGCTGTTTTCAGACTTTGAAAGGAATTTCCCAAAATTGATTCCAGAAAATCTTGAATGGCAGTAGACTTATTGTTTACTAGAGATATAAAGCTG
Organism: Nilaparvata lugens; assembly: GCF_014356525.2. Taxonomy (NCBI): domain Eukaryota; kingdom Metazoa; phylum Arthropoda; class Insecta; order Hemiptera; family Delphacidae; genus Nilaparvata; species Nilaparvata lugens. The sequence goes on from NC_052504.1 coordinate 95,187,350, forward strand.
CGTTTACACCAAAGTTATTAACAAATAACTTAATCCTTATAGATTTTATTCGATTGAACATAACTTATCATACACTTCATGATGATCATATGTGTTTGTCAAGTTCCGTTCAATCTAATAGAATCTATAAGGGTTAAGTTATTAACATTCTGTTAATAACTTTGGTGTAAACGCGGATTAAGTAGAAACAACTGAAGAACAACAGGGAGAATATTTATATATTATTTTATTTCATTCATACATCAGGGCGGTTGCTGTATTTTAGACCACTTGTCACTCAGTCTGGATTTGTTGTATTTGGAAAATTCCACCGTCGCTTCACCATCAATGGGAATAAAAATCAACTTGATAACTGGACATTTGAAAGAAACCCAGCATGATCATAGTTCATTTTACAATCTGCGTTCTGCACCTTTGATCATACAAGATTGAGTGTTCCGTAATTAGATAGTTGAGTTAGCTCTGTGAATATGGTCTCAACATCAAGAGACTTACGCTCATTGAGTGACTTCAAGTGGAGGGGAATTCCCTTTATGATAGTGAGACAGCATTAGGCAAATAAAATTCACTTCAAACTGTCAACTTTCCCAATGTATAACATTAAAGCTGACCAAATGAACAAATTCTGGCCATCTGATTTGGATCTGGGACGATGACAAAGTGGGCTGACGACAAAGTGGGCTACCGCCAAAGTTGCACGCCGTCAAACTGGGCTGCATTCCTAATAGTGCAAGTTTGGCACTCCTCAGATGTTGTCACTAGATGACAAAGTTGCACGCCGTCAAACTGGGCTGCATTCCTCAGAGTGCAAGTTTGGCGGTGCATGCAACGACAAACTGGGCTGGAAAACCAGCCTAGTTTGTCGTCGGCCCACTTTGTCGCCAGCCCAGTTTGACCGGTCCCTTGGATCTCACCAGTGAAACAGCATGCTGTATTTCTCTTTGGTGATAGCAGATTGCAGAATCTCTCTTCTGAATGATTATGGGTATCTCAGAGCAACATTTCTCATCAACTACTGATCTTTGTCTAGGACACTGCGGTTCAGAACTCACCCTAATATTGTAACAATATTGTTGAAATTCGTGAGGCACAGAATCAATGGAACCATAACCTCATTTCGGACTTTTAAAATATTATCTAAATTTGGGAGGGAAATAGTACAAGGAATATCCTTAGTTTTTTCTCCCATTCAATGCTTTCTTGTGAAAATAAAAATAATAAATAAATGACGTCTCAGCTTATGGATTCCTATCAAACAAATCGAGAATTCTAATCGCCTTTTTTCACATAGTGAAATTGTGTTTTTTTTCTGGCTCAAAATTTTGCAAAATTACTCAACAATTTCTAATTTGTAGAGATTTGAGTGAAATATTTTTTGTTTTTAATTAGTTTTTAAATATCAAAATTCAAAATCTTTGGTTTAGTCATTAGTTTTGAAGTGGAAATTGGACTTTTTGAAGTGAAAGTGTAATCTTAACCTTATTCTTTTATGAAACTTTTATTTGTAAAAAAATTGGGAGTAGACAGTTTTGGGCTATGCCTGTTGTCTTCTCCCAATCATATTATATTTATTATAATTATGATCTGTAATTGCCAATGAAATAAATTTGACATGGTAGAAAAATCATGACCCATATTTCTTATCAATTTCCAATTTGTGCCTGGAGTGCCTGTTAACTGAGAGCTTACTACTAGGTCCATATCGTGTAACACATCTACGAATATTTAGATTTGCTTACAACTAAATGAGTGGAAGATCCAGAATTGATTACAGCTCAGTGTACGAACTTCTAACGATTAGACCACAGGCGTCGCCATAGTGACAAAGGGGAAGCGTCTCCCTCAATATTTCAAAAATCATTATTGTACCCCAATATTTCAGGAACTAGCTTGAGAAATGAAGTGATAATGATTGTGAAACAACAAAAGATAATTTTGACAAGAGATCAAATTATAAGATTTACACCTGTTACAAATTACACAGAAATTATTTAAGAACACAATACAGGCACCTAGTACTCAAAATAATTTGTTTTGATTCCTTATCAATCTAATACTAGACGGTTCCAGATAATATTATATTCTACTTTGATATAGGTCTATTCAAATTTTGAATTAAAACACTTTTGAAGTACAACTTACGTTTTAGCAGTGACAACTATATAATATTTTTATTTTATTTGCTAATCGGAATCAGTTGATGTCTGGCCTTGTGCCAGATATCTTGTCAGAAGAGAATTTTTATTTTTCAATAATATTTAGGGGGCGCGTCTCCTTCGACCCTATGGAGGCGAAACCCGTGTATTTTATGAATTCATACGGGTTTTTTGGTCTGTTGAAATCAGAATAGTATAAAAATGGTTTTCAATATTATGCTGGAATTCAATGACGTTGTAAGTGCTGCTATCTACTCGTAGTTTCCACTAAGCAAGTAGGCTTTTGAAAGTGCACGCCCATTTCACATTATTGTGACAGGATGACGTAGTAACTGCTGTCATGTACCGTCTGTTTGTCCTACTGAATCTAAAATCTCCAGTCGGATTGTTTCTTACATTTTATTAATTGACTGCATGTCAATTCATTAAATTTGGATTCATTCATTAAACTTGAAAATTTAATTTTATTCAAGTATTTTTCAAGGATAGAACCATACTAGATCTCTTCAATCAGTAAACATTATTTCTTACATTCAATTAATTTACTGCATTTCATTGTTATTATTATTGAAGGGAGAAATTTCAATCAATTTTATTTATTTGTCAAAGATTCTTCATACTATTACATAGTCTAGTTCTTTATTTATTTATTTATACATTGCTAGATACAATATCATTCTCAACTATGAATGATTGGGAAAGGAACAACAGGCTTAAAGCCCAAAACTGTTCCTTTCCCAAATTTAGATAGAAATTGTCCAAAAATAGGTTATGTTTACACTACACGTTTTTTGTCCAATTTTGAGTCCTAATATTGACAAATGTCGTATTAATCATTCAATATAATATTACATTGAATTATATTATAATGCAAAGGTCTGGTTGCACTAAGGCCAGTTAAATTTTAACCGTGATTAATTTTACGAGAACCAAACAGAGAAGGCCTTTTTGATAATACGGCTTCTCTGATTGGTTCTCGTGAAATTAATCACGATGAAAATTTAACCGGCTTTGGGCAACCGGCACATAGTCTCTCAACTCTATTTAATCACGATTAAAATTCAACCGGCTTTTGTGCAACCGGCACATAGTCTCTCAATTCTAAAACAGAGAATCATCAGAAAACGTTAGAAAATCGTATGCATAGGAATGTAAGAGAATTTTCAAAGGAGAGACATTAGCACCCCATTTAATAATAATGAAGCCCAATGTATTATAAGTTATGGAGCTGCATTACCCACAGTTGATCAATTACTGTGCTCGTTAATGGAGTTGGCTAATAATGCTGGTAATAAACTCCCACTCTATATTTCCATGAAGTTCCTAATTCATTCATTACATCTCTCCACACGAAAGACTCATGAAGTCCATGAAGCTCCTAACTCATTTATTACATCTTTTCACACGGAAGCCTCATGAAAATTATTGTGCACATTTGTGAACAAGTCTACACTATATTCTCCATGAAGCTCCTAACTCATTCATTACATCTTTTCACACGAAAGCTTCATGAAAATTATTATGCACACTTGTGAACAAGTCCACTATTCTCCATGAAGCTCCTAACTCTTCCATTAGATCTTTTCACACGAAAGCTTCATGAAAATTATTGTGGCCATGAATTGTAATACACTTTAGCGCTGAGAGAACAGTGGCACAAGTCAGGGGGTCAAGTGCAGAGCCAGCTGCGTCCAAACTTCACTCCAATAAATAAACGCACTAATTCAATAGTCGACAATTTCTGCTGCTCCCTCTTTTCCTCCTTCTCTTTTCCTTCAATCGTTCGCTCTCTCTTCCTCCTCACCTGCTGAAGCGCAACGCATGGCAGCAGTTTCCCGTACGGAAACAAAAACAGTTGCGGAAATCCGGAGTGGCCTAATCATTAACCCCCCCACCACACCTAACCATGTTCACCCTTGTGGCTGTGCCGTAATAAGAGTTGCATTGAGGTGATATACTGGTGTTCAATCTATAAAATTCTGTACGTTCTACACTAAAAACTATTATAGTTACTGCATTACAACAATAAAATAAAATGAAACACTTGACTGTTGTATAGAAATATCACAAATTAACTCATACATACACGATAAATGTATGAATGTTAAGTGACACATAACCTACATTTGGACTGTTGTATAAATTAGAATTGGAACCGTTTTGGGCTTATAAGCCTGTCGTACTTTTCTGTAAGTTGTGTAATAATTGTGAATGATTAAATAAATAAATAAATCCGTGATATTTCTAGGCAACAATCCAGTGTTTCATTATAGATAAATATCCCCCCGGACGGATCTTATCCATGGGGCGAATGCCAGTAATGTAATACTTATAGAGAAATATTCTTGTAACAAATTGTTGTATATTTGATCAATAGAGGCGATTATTATTATTATTATTATTATTATAGATGAATATCACTACATATCTCCAACAACAGTAACTGAAAAAAGAAATAAAACAATAGTTACAACAATAGAATAAAATAAAACACTTGATAGTTGTCTACAAATATCATAAACTTATTCATACAAACATGATAAATTTGGATAAATTTCTAGACAACATTCCAGTGCTTCATTATGGATAAATACCACTTCATCTCTCCAACAGCATATCTGAAAAAAGAAATGAAACCATAGTTACAACAATAAAACATGGCAGTAGTCTCAAATATCTACTATTGTTATTTTTACCTCAACTTACAAATTTGATAGCGGAACAATTTTCTGGCTTAATTTATTATCCATTTCTCATCATTTATGTTGATAGCTGGATCAAATACTAGATCATTAGAATGTTTCATTCCTGACTGTGTTATTCATAAAATTTACAAGTATAATAATAATATAATATCGAGTGACCTGGCTGGCTCAGGTCTGGTGTCAGAGTTTTCAGGTCGCAACTGATCAATTTCAGGGCCTCTGACATGACCTAACGACTGCTTTTTTAGGCAGCCGGGACCGACGGCTTAACGTATCCATCCGAAACACGGGAGTGGCCCGAGATAAATATCTAATTTACAAGTGATACTTGCCGTATCATGTAGCCTATAACAGAATGATACTTGAAAATTATTCACTCGCTACTTAAGGCTGTGCAAAGGCTAAAAATAAACTTTTTACTCGTGATATTTTTCAAAGTTTTTTGATTTGTATATCATCAAGCTATCAACATGAAAAAGTTTTCTCAGGAAAAGTTTTTTTCTGATCATTACTTTTTGAGATATGAGCGCCTGAAGTTTAAATTTTTGGGACAGAACATTTCAAATTCGGTAAGAGATAAATCCATGAGATTTAGAGGATAGATTCTTCATGGTATTGTTGATGTAGTAAAACAAAACTTTTCTGAAAATATCAATTTTTAAGATAGTTATTCAATTTACTAAAAATAGACAAAATAACTTTTAGTTGAGTTATTTTTGGTTATTTTTAGTAAATTGAATAACTTTTCCAAAAATTGATATTTACAAAAAAAAATTGTTTTACTAAAATTACCATGTACATTACATTACCAAGTACCAATTACATTAGGCTACTAAAATACCATGAAGAATCCATCCTCTAAATCTCATCGTACCGAATTTGAAATGTTCTGTCCCAAAAACTCAAACTTCAGTAACACATATCTCAAAAAGTAATGATTGGAAAAAAATGTTTTCCTGAGAAAACTTTCTCATTTTGATAGTTTGATAATATAGAAATCGAAAAACTTGAAAAAATATCACGAGTAGAAAGTTCATTTTTAGTCTTTGCACAGCCTTGAAGACCAAAAATTACAGACTCTCTCTTATTACATTGGTTGACTTGCAAATTGTGATAGGTTGCGTACTGTCTTTATTCTTGAGCCCTGGATGTTGACATGACAACGATATTATGACACGATTTTTGGAGAATATGTGACGATATTTTGAGAAAATTTCATGATTTTCGGAAAAAATGTCAAGATTATTGTAAAAAACAAGATTTTTTGTTATTCTCCAACTGGTTATCTTGTGCTTGATTGTATTCCCCTTTTTAATAGACTTCAGTTGGCTGTCATCATCTTCCATTGGCTTGAGAGTCGTCATGACAACAAAATTGCTGCTCCCCCATATTATGACACGATTTTTGGAAGAAAGCTATGATTTTTTGAGAAAATTTCACGATTTTCGGGTACAATGTCAAGATTGTTGGAAAAACACGATTTTTTGTTTCTCTCCAACTGTTCACCTTGTGCTTGATTGTATTTCCCTTTAGTAAACTTCAATTGGCTGTCGTCATCTTCCATTGGCGTGGGAGCCGTCATGACAACAAAATTGCTGCTCTCCCATTGGTTAGTTCGTGATTGCCTCATTTCTATTTTACTCAACTACCATTGGCTGTGGTCAAACCTGACAACAAAATTCCTAATATTGTCCTTGATTAGTTTATGATCGCCATGACAATAAAACTGCTATTCTAGTCTCTCATTGGTTATAAGATTTCAAGAATAAGATTTTAAGTAAGATTTTAAATAAGATTTTAAGAATTTTGTGAAACTCAAATTTATAGGCTAGTGTTGTTTTAAGGACTACAGTACCGGTACTTGATTCCTTTTCTCTCTTTTGTTGAACTCTATCTTACTCTACTACTATGGGCTATCGTCATAATGACGAAATCGCTTCTTTCTTATTGGTTAGTTTGTGATTGGTTGATTTTCCTCACCTCACTCCTATTGGCTTTCGAAATCAATTACTTACAAACAGACAACGACTCAAACCACAAGTCAAAAAAAATAATAACTTGCTATGCCCCTCCAATTTCAAATCACAAAAAATCGAAACAAATATCGGATGGATTATTCAGATGCATGCAAATAACAACTTGTCTAATCGTCGGTCCCGGCTGCCTTAAAACAGTCGTTAGGTCATGTCAGAGGCCCTGAAATTTATCAGAGGCGACTTAAAAACTCTGACAACAGACCTGAGCCAGCCAGGTCACTCGATATTATCATTATTATAACTTGTTTGTAACAATGCAAATTGAATATCTCTCTTGACTTTCCACGGTTTTTAATAGATAGAATGTAAGTGGCATTTGAGCGAGTTCTCCAGCCCGGGGGGCTCACTAGTTGTGGTTCATGTAATACTAGAATATTAGTGGTATTTGAGCGAGTTCTTCAGCTCGGGGGGCTCACTTGTTGCGCTTCATGTAATACTCTACATCACTTTTATTGTAAAGTGTAAATAAAAGTCATCTATCTATCTATCTATCTATCTATCAGAGAAAAACGATACCATTAAGATACCAATGCATATGTAATGCAATGCAATGTAATACTAGAATATTAGTGGCATTTGAGCGAGTTCTCACGCCCGGGGGCTCACTTGTTGTGATTCATGTAATACTTTATATACTATCATAGAGAAACTATACCTTTAAGATACCAATGCATATATTATGCAATGCAATGTAATACTAGAATATTAGTGGTATTTGAGCGAGCTCTTCAACCCAGGGGGCTCATTTTTTGTGATTCATGTAATACTCTATATACTATCATAGATGAACGATACCTTTAAGATACCAATGCATATGTAATGCAATGCAATACTAGAATATTAGTGGCATTTGAGCGAGTTCTCCAGCCCGGGGGCTCACTAGTTGTAATTCATGTAATACTCTACATACTATCATAGAGAAACGATATACCATTAAGATACCAATGCATAATATATAATGCAATGCAATGTAATACTAGAATATTAGTGGCATTTGAGCGAGCTCTTCAACCCAGTGGGCTCATTTTTTGTGATTCATGTAATGCTTGATATACTATCATAGAGGAACGATACCATTTAGATACCAATGTATTCGACTCTGTTATTAACGAGACAAAGATTAGATGACACATATTCTATTCACATTCTTTGTAGGAGAATATTCTAATCAAATTACTCAAAGTACTACTACAGAATCCATCTCTCAGGTCTGTTGAATGCACGAGTTTGCTGTGAACCGGACTGAGTGTATGCATACATTTTATTGTGCACGCTGCTTGACTCGGGTCTACTATTGAAGCTGGCAAAATGCACTGCAACCAGAGTGCGTTGATCCTTTGGCTGTTGTGAAAATGTCCGTCTGTGACACGGGGCTTCGGGCGCACTCTGGATGGGGTGCCACGACCCAACAAAGGGTGCGCGGCTGCACCCTTCGTCACTCTCTGAAACTCCCCCATCGCAAAGGAAGGGCTGCTTCCCCTCTCACCACTCCTTCCTCTCTCTCAAACTCTCTCTCTCTCCTATCAGCCGGCTCAGCGGTCAGGTTTGCTGGTCCTGTTTGCAGTCATTACCACTTTAAACTGTCAGCATAGATTGAAAGGGATGCATTTGAGTGTTTCTGATAAGGAATGCTGACTGAAGTGGATCTCACTTTATATACTGTTCCATGTTTTATAGCTTTGGCCTTGAAAAAATTGATTTCTCCTATTGGAGGACAAACTCTGACTAAGTCCGGTAGACACTGTGTATAGAAAATCTACAGTGTGTATTAAAGATACAATATGTATCAAGATTCTACACTGTGTATCAAAAATCTACACTGTGTATCAAATCAGAAGTTGCACAGCTTTGGCCTTGAAAGAATTGATTTCTACTATTGCAGGACAAACTCCTGACTACGTCCGGTAGACACTGTGTATCGAAAATCTACAGCATGTGTCAAAAATCTGCAGTCTGTATCAAGATTCTACACTGTGTATCAAAAATCTACACTGTGTATCAAATCAGAAGTTGCCCAGCTTTGGCCTTGAAAGAATTGATTTCTACTATTGGAGGACAAACTCTGACTAAGTCCGGTAGACACTGTGTATCGAATATCTACAGAGTTTAACAAAAATCGACAGTGTGTATCAAGATTCTACACTGTGTATCAAAACTCTACACTGTGTATCAAATCAGATGATACACAGCTTTGGGCTTGAAAAAATTGTAATCTTTTGTTACAGAACAAACTCCTGACCATATGACTGATAGACACTGTGTATTAACAATCTACAGTGTGTATCAAAAATCTACACTGTGTATCAAATCATACAGAAGAAAAAGGAATACATCTTCTTATTCTTCTTACAAACAAGGATTAGGCTATAGCCTGTTCCGACTCACATCCAGCTAATTATTCAAATAAACCTACAACATTTCCAATTATTGCCGCTGCTTGCAATATAATGAGTACATTATTATAGAAAAAAATCTGGTGTGGTATACTCACACAACTTTCCTTGCTCATTGAACTGTAAGCCTCATTCTTAGACGAGGATAATTTAGGTCAATAACATAATGACGACTGACGGAAAAATATTTGCTACTACAATCAGACTACTGTGTATGTGTATAATTATATATATAATTGTTTTCAGAGTACTTTTTCCTTTGTGTAAATTGTGAAATTCGATTATTTTTTTAAAAGTCGTCAAAACAGCTGCTCTACAGATGAAATATCTCGACTATGAGTGTGTTCTTTTTATAAACTGCTCTACCTACCTACCTCATGCACCAGAAGGAGGTTACAAAGTCAATTTCTCAAGGATGGGGTGGACCCCCCATTAGTTTCCCAGGAAAAAGACTCATGCCAGTTGATAGAACTGATGAATAACTATACAGGGTATGAATATGAAAAAAATCGGTCAAGTAATTTTTGAGAAAATCGTGAAAAACATGGTTTTTTTTGTCATCATCCGCCATTTTTCTCAAGAATATTACGGAGCTCCTGGAATTTTCCCAGAAATGAGACTCATGTCAGTTGATAGGGCTTATAAATAGCTATCCATGGTCTTAATTTGAAGAAAATCGTTAGAGCCGTTTTTGAGAAAAACGTGAGAACATGTTTTTTTAGTAATTATCCGCCATCTTGAATTGAATTTTAATGAATTTCTTATTGTCGGATCCTTATGGCATAAGGACCTTAAGTTTAAAATTTCAAGTCAATCGGTTAATTAGGAATGGAGTTATCGTGTTCACAGACACACACACACACACACACACACACACACATACACACACACAGACCAACACCCAAAAATCATGTTTTTGGACTCAGGGGACCTTGAAACGTATAGAAAACTTGAAATTAGGGTACCTTAATTTTTTTTGGAAAGCAATACTTTCCTTACCTATGGTAATAGGGCAAGGAAAGTAAAAATGAACTGTGGTTACATCACTATTGGCATCTATAATAGTGGAAGAATTTAGAGATACGTCTCTATAAGTTTGTAGAACAATAATTAGGAGTGGGGAGGCTTCAATTTGTACAAGTTTCGAAATTGTTAATCACCAAAGCTACTACTGAGATCTTTAATTACTCAGTTACTATTGACAGGTCTCAATTAATTGTTGAGCAATAGGAATAAAGTAGCTGAATCCAAAGACATGTGTTTGAAAAATTGTACATCATCAAGTAACTAATACCAGCTACCGACAGACTCCTTCAAAGCTACAAATAACGTTTGACCAATCAGGAGAAAGTAGGCGGAGCTTAATTTCTTGCAATTAGAACAGCTGTACACTACCCTATTTCTGCTGCCATCAAGTGGCAGAATTTGAAACCACGTCTTGATCACTTGTCGACCAATCAGCGAAGAGAAGGTGGAGCTTCAAAATAATGACCAATCGGACGAGAGTGGTGGGAGCTTTTAAAGGTCTGACTGAAGGCATGTTTCGAATTTGAAACTCTTTAGCTGATTTGTTGATCTTTGTTCAAAATCTGAGCTTTATTCGTGGATTTTGTTGTTATTATTGCTTCCCTCTGATTTGATGTTTTTGGTTTGAATATTGAAGGGTCAGGAATATTAATAAACATCCAAGTGCGAGTCGCCGTGAAGCCTTGATACACTGTCCGACGCTGAGAACATAACTGTGAAATTGCATGAAAATAGATTATTTTTTCAAAATAATCAGTTGGGATATGAGGTAATCATTTTTAATTGGGAAGAAGCAGTCTCAAGAAGTGATCAATCTTGAGAAAAGATCTAAAACTTCTGGTTGTCCACTGTTACAAGTGGGCTTGTCTTGCCCCTATTTTGGAAGTTGAACATATTAATAATGTTTTGTCAACTGTTCAACCATTTGTCGTTGTCAACCACCACTTACTAATGCTCTTTCCTCTTTTCTCCTTCTTCTCTTTTCTGCTCGTCTCTTATTATTTGGTTTCGTTTGAACTTTTTCTGTTGTACTGCCAAATTGTCTTGAAGAACAACAGGCTTGCCAAACTACACGTGCAATAATGGATGGAAGTTGTCTTCAGAAGAATTTTTATAAATAGCAGTTGGCAATGAGAAGCAATCAAACTTTAAAACACTATTAAACTCATCTGAGGATCAGACGCACTCTCAATCTAATGATGGAGCGTCAGTCTCATCCTAGTATTTTGAATTTTGTCTTTTACTATCTTTAGGTACAGTTTTATCATATAATTTCGGGGACCGAGCTTCGCTCTGGAGTACAAAAGCATAAAAAATTTATTACGAAAGAAGAAATTATAATAACATTCATACAGAAATGTTCTATCTAATCACAGTAAATTCCCAGTGGAATGCAAAAATTTCCCTCACGAAAGCCCAGTTGCACAAAAGCCGGTTAAATTTTAATCCTGATTAACTTCACGTGAACCAAATCAGAGAAGACCATTTAAAAAAGATGTATCTACTGGAATTAATCAGGATTGAAAATAACCCGTTTTTTTTTGCAACCGGCACTAAGTACCTGATTGAATGATAACAAAAGTTCAACAGCTGAGTCATAATTTTAACACAGTCCTCCCACACACATGAACTCGCTCACTCAATTCCATCACCAACAGACGACGAAATAATTATTATCAGCTGTTTTTCCAAGGATGAATAAGAGTTATCCTTTTAATGTCCTTCAGCGAGTTTTCCCAGGGATGAGACTTAGTGCAATCGAATATTTAAACCTACTATGTTCTGAATTTCGTGAGAATAGTTCGAGCCGTTTTCGAGATCCGGTGAAATACAAACATATAAACATCCAAACATCTAAAAATATGAACATCTGAACATATAAACATATTAACAGAAGTTGCTCGTTTAATAATATAGGATTCCAAATTTCTTTTGCAAAAATTCTTGGACTGGGACTTGCTATGATAAAATTTTGTAAAAAAATTTTCAACCGCTATTTCTTTCAAAATTTGGGAGAGTGACTTTTCTGGGTTCAACTGGTGGTTTCCCTCCCCCCCCCGTCAGTGCCATTACTTGTGAATTATAAATAATTAGCGTCTTGTAAAAACTTCATACTTTCAGTACAAGTTTCAGTAAGTTTCTATTCAATTGAATCCATCTCAAAGCGACCGCACACAGCAACGTCTGCATGCATATTTGAACAGACATAACAGTGTGCAGACGTCTGTGTGCGTTGCAGTATTTGATCATCTGGGGAGCGAATTTTTCTTCATGTGTCCGCTGCTAAGTGCGTTTGGACGTACGAACAAAGTGATCAATCTAATCGAATATACCTCGTATATAAGTCTGTTATTCATTATTCTTCATTGATTCATACAATGAGTACATCATCAACATGATAGGGAGAGAAAAAATAAGGTAACCTTGTGCTATTCCTCTCCCAAATTTAGATAAGGTTACACATAGTCCGAAATAGTTTGTTCACTTCACAAAATTTTCAGACCTTAATTATTTTCACAAAGTGGATTTTTTAATTTAGATGCTTCAAAACCAAACATAGAAGAAATATTTCATATTATTCATCACTAAAATAGGAAATTATTATAGAATATGGAGAGAATAATTCAATATATTTCTCAAGGGATTCCTCACCAACAAAAGCCATACGAATTTACTTTTATTCCTTATCTTAAGTGGATTTTCTTTTCGTCAATAGCACCAGAGATGCTTATTACTATATTATAAGGTATTCTTTACTCTCTGATAGAATCAAGTTGTCTTGAACATGGCTATTAAATTCCTTACTATTTACATACCATTTAAATTACATTACATTACATTTATTACATTCCTTAATCACAACATCAAATTCATGATTGGGAGAGAATCAACAGGATAAACCCAAAACTGTTCCTCTCCCTAATTTTGATAAAAATAGTCAAAATGAGGTTATGAAAACACTTTTATGAAGATCACAAAAATTTACAGTCCAAATATACATTATACTAAAAATGTTGTATCTCGGTTGATCAGAAAGATGAAACAAATTATTATTAGACTTGAAAATGCATTAATAAATTGAAAAATAATAAAAAACTTGATAAATTTGAAGCCAGAAAAATCACAAAAACATTCACTATCAGCATATTATGATATCGTTGATTATACAGATTTCAATACAATACCATCCACCTAGCACAGTATAGCGACCAATATTTATCATAGACCATTGCACAAAATAGTGACGCGGAGCCAATAATTGGCAATTGGCATGACTTACTGAAAGCTGGAAGCTGATTGGCTGGCCAGCAGTTGTAGTCAGTTTCACTCAGGATTGTCAGCATTCCTTATAAATAACATCTATGCTACCCATTTAACCAATGCTGAAAGTTTGATGTAGAAGAGCAAGAGGGGGTATTGGCTGGTGCTTGGCATTATTTCGGTTAGCAGAGAGAGGAAGAGCGAGAGATAGAGTGATTGAGAGAGAGAGAAGAGAGAGCGAGAGTGAAATAGAGATAGTTAGAAAGAGAGACTGAGTGAGTTAAAGAGAGAGATTGAGAAACAGAGGGAGAGATTGATTGATTGATTGAGTACTTTATTTATGTAGATTACAATATATACTGGCTTATACACTTATATACAATAGCTTACAATACAGCAAAATTATAGATGAATTTACATAATATAGACTAAGAAAATAATTATTGAAAGTATATGATATGACAAAGTAATTTGTAATATAATAACTATAGATAATAATCATATTGTTATGCATCTACATAAATTGGCGGAGTTAGGACTCCTGGTCCTCTCTGCCACACAACCCTAAAGAAAGAGAGACAGTGAGAAAGAGAGACTGAGTGAGTTAGAGAGAGATTGAGAAACAGAGAAAGAGTGTGTGAGAGACAGTAAGAAAGGACCGCAGGCACCAAGCCAATCCCAAAGCATCTCTCAGCTACTGTCTCCAAAGCTGCAAAGAAGTCTTCATTACACAGGTGCTCAGAGCTACTTACCTTCAAAATAGCTCCGCCGCAATTTGGCAACCGACTCAAAGTTGTGCGATCATCGCTCTCTCTCACTTTTAGCTCATTTTTATTGCTGTCCGACTCATCTGTCACACTCAAGTGACACTTCCCGGGTGATCGACTCGAATGGTGATCGGCACGGTTCCGAGTTCCGTCATGACTCGGAATAGAGTCTCTGGTGCATTGCCTCGCTTATCAATCAACCGAAATGATCATTGCAAATTGATTTGAACTAAGATTGACTTAAAAATGTCAGTATTTCTTCAATTGCATTCCAATGCTTCCCTCTCAACAAATTTTGACAGTTTGAAGTAAACATCACTATAAATATTCAATTCAATTTATTAAAACACACAAAACAAGACATAACAAAAAAATCTGGTGTGGCGCACTCACACAACTTTCCTTGCCGTTATGAAAATTCATCACCTGACGCTAGTGTTCCCGCGCATCTCAAGTCTACTATTCAAAGATTTGAGCCAGCTGGTGACAGGGCAATAACGCTGGAGACACACATGAGGTCTGCTATCTCTTCATAGTGAATGATTTAATAGAATCAACAATAATTTGCAATTGAATAATCACATTTTCTCGAATTTAAAGCTTATTTTCAATTTTAGGTGAAAATGTTACTGAACATTAATTGTAGAGATTTTCATGCTCAATCTACTCCACTTGATTTTTTTCGTTTCAATTGTATCTGAAGCCTGATAATTGGGAATCTATCTGCATTGATGGGGCGAAGCTCCTGAAATTTTTACAGATATGGGACTTGTGGCAGTTGATATAGCTTATCGATGACTATTTTAGGTATGAATTTGATCAAAATCGTTGGAGCCGTTTCCGAGAAAATCACGAAAAACCCTGTTTTTGACAACATTCTCGCCATTTTAGCCGCCATCTTGAATTGCATTTGATCGAAATTGTTCGTGTCGGATCCTTATAGTGAAAGGACCTTAAGTTCCAAATTTCAAGTCATTCCGTTAATTGGGAGATGAGATATCGTGTACACAGACGCACATACACTCATACACACACACACACACACAACACACACACACACACACACACACACCACACACACACACACACACACACACACACACACACCACACACACACACACACACACACACACACATACAGACCAATACCCAAAACCAGTTTTTTGGACTCAGGGGACCTTGAAACGTATAGAAATTTAGAAATTGGGGTACCTTAATTTTTTTCGGAAAGCAATACTTTCCTTACCTATGGTAATAGGGCAAGGAAAGTAATAACAAAGAATTACAAAACAGATAAAATACAATAAAATGTTACAAATATAAATTTAAAAAAATCATGCTATGTTTTGCATACTCGTTGAGGATGTAGTAGTTTAGGATCTGTCCTTAATTTTCTCTAAATATTCATCAATGATCAATTAATCACATGTACAGAAACAGTGTTCGGGGCGCTCAAGTCTGTACGCAGCTCAATAATGCATCAATGGCATATTCGCAATTATCCAGGCAAATGAAGCTATGAAAATTTTCCATGTTATGTACGAGGTTGTACCAGTGTTGGATGTGTCGAAATTTTCACACAAATCACCACTGACATGTGAAGTATTTGTCATAAAAATGACGCTGAACTCGTTGCAGATCTGACGGGTTTGTCACAAGAATATTCTGTAATCATCGATCACTGTCATAAGATCTATTTTTCATAAAATTGGGTTGAGCAAGTTTGAGATTTGTCTGAATTTTCCAGTGATGATATTCTTGAATAATCGATCACTAACATATCAGTCATTCTTCATAACCAGATACTTGAAACTGCTGAAAAAACATAAAAACACTGAGAAGTAAGTCAATATGAAAATTAATAGCCTCCTCGCATAAAGTTTGCCAACTGCAATAACTTCAACCCTGATATTAATTCAGAATTGTTTTAGTTTTTGATATGTCATGTCATTTTTTACACTTTTGATAGGGTTATTAATCATTTCATCCATTTTTTTTTAGTTAGAACAGCTCTAGCATCATTCAAACGTTTTCCATGAGAAGACTTGAAAAATTCTCAAAATTGGTGAAATTGAAGGTGTATTAAATCAATAGATATTTTGGTTGCCATGGAAAAAATTGTAATGTGAAATTTTCAGTTCAATATTATCATCAGAATTTTTATAGTTTTTGCTTTTTAAATGTAATTTTGTGTTTGAAAATAGTTTTCTTGATTTTAAAATTTATAAAATAGGAACTCAGGAAGTGAAAGTGCAAATTTTTAGTGAGAAAAATGAAGAACCCAAGACATAACCTATAACTTGAGTGTTGATAGGAAATGACATTGGGTAATACGGCAAGGCAGAACATCCGAAAGGATCTCTCTGCCGATAACTGCCATATGAGTAAGTAAATAAATAATCAATAGATATCCAAAAATAAATCTTAATTCTATATGCTTGCCATATTCCCATTTGTACAATTTTTTACTTAGAATTATTCACTCAAGCAGTGTTTTAGGAGACAGTCCATGAAAAGAAAATTGCAACAGGTTGTTAATTTGCAACAAAATTCTTGTGAAGACTATATATACAAATTTATTAGGTGATTAATAAAGAAGGTGGAAATGGCTTATAAGAAAATAGGATTTCGGATTGGTGTACAGCAGAAGTTACAGTGATGCACTTGATGTATCAGCTTATAGCATGCACTAGTTGGAACAAACGATCTATAAAGCTCTCTGTTTGAGTTAAAATTATAATGATGTCTCTCCGTGTAGCCATCAGAGTTGAAGGCTCTTTCAGATGAGAAGAACGTATTTTTAAAAAGTCAAAAAACTTGGCACGAAATATAATTTCCTGGTTCTAAATTTACGCGCAATAACAAAGGCAAATGATTGTGAAATATTGCACTTCAGACTTCAAGAAACACATTTCAAAGATCTTGAACCACTTTTTGAAAATAAATGTTGAGTAGAAAATATTTCAAATTTTGTGTTGGGACGTACTCGCATTTTTAAGGATTTTCAGGAAAATGTCATCACTGTCGGCAATGTCATGTTCTATTCGGCATAGCAGAAATGCAGGTTAAACTGAAATTTCACAAATCGTCAACTAGATTATCTCATAAAAATCGAGGCCTTTTGATTTAAACTTCGATTCAAAGTTTATATTGAACAAGAATAATAATTCATCATTCAAACATTTTCAAGATGAAATTCTGACAAAATATGTAAACGCATGTGGTGTTGTAAATGTGGAGCTTCCATTCCTAGTTTGATAAATCTAAATGTATTAGAATGCTTTCTTGAATGTATTTTCACAGAAAATATATACTAGAGTTCTATAGTGTATAAGAAAAGAGTATTACCATAGGGAAACAATAGCATAAGTAGATATCCCATGGTATAGGGCGTTTATGTAGCAACTTTTACTGTTATCTCAAGCTGATAGTCCACGTAGTTCTTTCCTGTGAAGCTTTATGACGCTAGTAAGTCTCTCATATTGTGCCGTTCATTCACTCTTACCCGCTCAAAACAGTAAAAATCGACAATAATTGACGGTAATCGGCTTGAGATAACAGTAAAAGTTGCGACATAAACGCCCTATACCATGGGATATCTACTTACGCTATTGTTTCTCTATGGTATTTTCTTCTATCAAGCCATGTTTACATCAGAGTTGTAAACAAAAAGTTGTTCACAGTTTTCTTTCAAAAAATTGTCAATGTTTCCTATAGAAAACGAGTCAAATGTTGTTGTACTTTTCAAAAAATTTACAACAAATTTCTGAAATTCAGTTGACAACTCTGGTGTAAATGTGGCTTTAGATGTTTCAATTATTGTGTCGCACATTTTAATTTCTAACTAAGAAACTATTCAAATTTTAAAGTTTTGACAAGCTTCATTTTAAAGATAATATCGGGGACCGAGCTTCGTTCTGGAGTACAAAAGTATAAAAAAATTATTAAGAAAGAAGAAATTATAATAACATTCATACAGAAATGTTCTATCTAATCACAGTAAATTAAGATTAATTCTCAGAGGGTTAAATTGAGAGCCGGTTAAATCTTGATACTGTTCAACTCCACGTGAATCAAATCAGAGAAGACCATTTTAAAAAGATGGATCTACGATCTACTGGAATTAATCTGGATTGAAAATAACCCGGCTTGACCGAGCGAAGTGAGGTCTAAGATTCAAGTCGACGGTTTGGCATTTCTCTTAATGTTTATATGTTGCGCATTTACGGCGAAACGCGGTAATAGATTTTCATGAAATTTGACAGGTATGTTCCTTTTTCAATTGCGCGTCGACGTATATACAAGGTTTTTGGAAATTTTGCATTTCAAGGATAATATAAAAGGAAAAAGGAGCCTCCTTCATACGCGAACATTAGAGTAAAAATCAGACTATAGAATTATTCATCATAAATCAGCTGAAAAGTGATTACATAGATGTGTGTAGAAGCCAGTCTATTGCTGTATTTCCATAAGGTCTATAGTTTCAATCAGGTACTTGTGGATGAGAATACTGCGTGAGGTCTACTGTTCACAGAACTACTAGTTACAAAAGTTCAACAGCTGAGTCATAATTTTGACACAGTCCCACCAACACACATGAACTTGTTCACTCACTTCCATCACCAACAGACGACGGAATAATTATTATCAGTTGTTTTTCCATTGATAAATAATAATTTTCCTTTTAATGTCCTTCAGCGATTTTTCTCAGGGATGAGACCTAGTGCAATCGAATCTTTGTATTATAAACCTACTATGGTCTGAATTTCGTGAGAATCGTTAGAGCCGTTTTCGAGATCCGGTGAAATATAAACATCTAAACATCTAGACATCCAAACATCTAAACATATAGACAGAAGTTGCTCGTTTAATAGTGTAGGATAGTGATTGGGAAAAACAATCATGTCCATAAATAAACGATATTCTATAGAACTGTGGGCGAGTCCACTCAAGTTCCATATAAATATTCATCCAACATGATTATCCGTTGAGTTAAGTCAACTGTGAGAAGGAGAAGTGGACGGACTTTACGGTTGAAGCTTGAAGCTTGTGCGAGAAGTGCTGAGTAGGATACGATACAGTTCAGTACATTTCATTATTGAGAAGTGCATATCTCGCATGATGGAGATCTTGACCTGTTTCACAGTTCCCTCAAAAGTAGGGTAAAGTTATCGAGCTTATCCAGCTTCAACTTCAAATCTTGTTGCTTCACAACTATTCGCGTTATTTGGATTCTAGTTTGAAACTCAGTCTGGTTGTCTTGGCAACAAGACTCGGTTTCACGTCACCAGAATACGGCATACAAAAAGGTTTTATCATCCTTTGAACGAGTTTGGTTTTACTAAATCAGCTTTGTCCAGTAACAAGAATTGTTTGAAGGGAGAATCTGTCTTTCCCAGAGATATGGATTGAAAGCATCTAGATTCAGAGAGAATCTTATTTAGTCGATACAGAGTAGAATTTACTCTCAAGTGATTCTCTTTGAGAATAGACCTGAATTTTTATTCTATTGTCACTTGACAAGATTTCCTGAGATCGTACAGTAGACGTAAATTGAAATGAACGTTTGTATTGGAATTTGGAGAAGACAGAAAAGGGAAAATTACTTCACAAAAATGGGATTAATTGTTTTAATTACATGTCTGGCGAACCACCTACGCACGTCTGAAATTAAACCCGAATTGATAAAGATGCTGGAATAGCTTGAAAAACTTCTACTGTCTATGCCTTATTCGGCTATTCATTTACAAAAAGTTTTATTGATTCTAGTCAAATAAGTAAAAAAACTGTATGCGATTAAGTTATCAATATCGGGGCACCGAGCTTCGCTCGTTATTTTTATTTATTGATAAACAGAACACAATTCTCTAAAGTGATCGTGTTTATATATCTATACGTCATCTTATGAATTTCGGGGATGCGATATTTTGATTTTTCACACACTCACTTTTTTACTATCCTCAGCTGTTTCAGCCAAAGATGAATTATTCTTTAATGAATCACTAATTGTAGAAAGGGAACATGTCCGGTTTTCATAATTTTACAGGAGAGACAAAAAACTTATTTAAACCTGAATCTAAACCTGTAGTAAACGATATATTCAAAACGTCGTCATTACAATGCTTTCAGTTGGACATGTATCCTTCCTACAGTAAACGATGTATCTTACATTATATAGTTGAGTTTCCCAAAGGAAAGACCTAGAGCAATCGAATCTTCATATCATAAACCTACTATGTTCCAAATTTCGTGAAAATCTTTAGAGCCGTTTTCGAGATCCGTTAAACATAAATAGCCAGATATAAAAATAACCAGTTATAAAAATAAATATATATATATAAATAATCAGATATATAAATACAGAAATTGCTCGCTTAATATAATGGGATATTTTTTTGGAATTCAGCTATTCACGGCCAGAAAATTCAAGGAGATATATTCACTCATCCTACAGTGAGAGTGACATTCACCAACTAAGTTTAACGCTAATCTACGATTACATGAAAGGAACAGTTGCACTTAATAAAATGAGTATCGGGTTTAAACCATTCATTCCGGGTTTAAACTAACAGCTGATACATCTCCGTTTGAAAAACGGAGATGGTGCATCCTATTATATTGAGCGAGCAATTTCTGTATATCTGTTTATATTTTTATATCTGGTTATTTATTTTCAACAGATCTCGAAAACGGCTCACGATTTTCACGAAATTTGGAACATAGTAGGTTTATGATATAAAAGTTCGATTGCACTATGTCTCATCCCTGGGAAAACTCGACATGAAAAGGATAACAATTATTCATCCTTGAAAAAACAGCTGAGAATTTTGTCGTCTGTCGATAACAGAAGATGTGAGTGCCTGTGTGGGAGAGAGACAGAATTATTTCCAGCTGTGTAATCAATCAGCGAGAAATTTTATCTAGCTAGATAATTTAATCGTCTTGATCAACATAATCTGATTTGTTGACATCAAAGACCTTTAAAGATGCATAGACTCACATGCAGCGCTAGTGTCGTACTTGGAATTGAAATCCGCCATTGAGGGGGCAACCCATAAGATTATTTCATACCAATGCCTTTGTGATCTATGGTATTACAAATATTATGTATATAATATCTCGTGCTAAAATACCCCAATGGCGGCCTTCAATTTCAAGTAAGAGCTATCATTGGGAAGGCATAGGCATTGTGGGTATATATCTCTTTAAGGTCTTTGGTTGACATGACATGATAATTCTCCTAAACTAGAGTAGCCTAAGTTATATCATATAATTTTCAATGTTGATAATTATTTGACAATTTAAAATGATTAGTGAGTGTTATTTTGTTATTCAATTTGGTCTGTAAATAATCTAAATTATATTTTTTTTTGTTTTCAAATGTTTGAACAGAAAATTGAACCTGAATTCACGTGTATGGAACATAACCTACTTTCCGGACTATTTATAGTGTATAAAACAAAATTCAGGAAAGAAACAGGTTTGGGTTGTGCCTGTTAGTCCTTCCCCAATCATTTCAAAGAATTGTGTTCGGTTTATGAAATTCAATAAATAGATAACGAGCGAAGCTCGGTGCCCCGATATTAAGGAATTTAGTCTGCAAAGGGCCTAAAGAAACTGTATCACTACAGTGACTATGAATACAGTGATTATGTGCTATAGTCTCTGTATTGTATTAGTTTCTATGCTCTTCGTTCAAAGCCATAAACAAAAAGTATAGAAACTAATACATTACATTATCAATCACTATTACCAATACAATATTACTAATACATTATCAATCGGCTACATTATACCATGTTTAATTGACCGAGCGAAGTGAGTTCTAAGATTCAAGTCGACGGTTTGGCATTTTCTCTTAATGTTTAAATGTTTATATGTTTTTATGTTGCGCATTTACGGCGAAACGCGGTAATAGATTTTCATGAATTTTGACAGGTATGTTCCTTTTCAAATTGCGCGTCGACGTATGTACAAGGTTTTTTGGAAATTTTGCATTTCAAGGATAATATAAAAGGAAAAAGAGCCTCATTCATACGCCAATATTACCGTAAAAATCAGACTATAGAATTATTCATCATAAATCAGCTGTCTAGTGGACTATAATACTACCCGTTCAAAAACATCGAACATTTTGAAAATATATTTTTCCATTAACGTTAGTAGAGAGTTGACTATAATACTACCCGTTCAAAAACATCGAACATCTTGAAAATTGTATCTTTCCATCATAATACTACCCGTTCAAAAACATCGAACATCTTGGAAATTGTATCTTTCCATCAACGTTGTAGACAGTTGCAGCCAGACCTGATAACAGCGCTCACACTCACATTCCGGGACGACACGTCACGGTACGATATAGGACAGAAAGCTCTATGTTTATTTAGGATTTTTTTTTTAATTTTTAATTGATAAATTATTTATTAATTTTTGAGAAAACATAACAACAGGTCAATGTAACTCACTGAGCGCGAGGTCCACTGTTCACAGAACTACTAGTGTACAATTCACAAATGAGAAAATATAACTATAAAATCCTAACATAAAAGCACAGAAATTGAATAATTTCAAACTGAAATGTTAATTACTGGTGAGGATTGATAAGATTAATAAGTAATACCGTTACTGATGTGAAAAATAATTACTCCAACAATATCTAGTTCCAATTTTCAATTGTAGTCGAGAAGAATGTCGATTACTGAGTGAGTTTATGCAGCCAGGCATGAAGTGCTGATGAACAGCTGATAACGAATGTCGCACTTTTTGAACCGTTGACATGATGCATCCGGTTGCCTTACCAGCCTATCATTATTTGGCCTTTCACCTGAGCACCACACCACACATTTCAATGCGAATTACTTTTCTCCATCAGGAACAATGGTTGAACGAAGCTATGCATCGATAAAGAAATAGCGATACTTGGCTTATCATAGGGGTGGGATTTCCGCATTAATTAATTTTATAGACCAATTGTCGATATACTATCAACTGATAATACAATACAGTAGTGGTTGTGAATCGATTATAACGCATAATATTGTGAATCGACTATCGCATACATTGATAAGAAGTGCTTACGCCACATCGGTTCTATGATTGGAAGGGTGTCTCTGCTTCATATCACCGTTCCAATAACTTATTAACTTCAACTTCTATACATTTCAATTTCAATTTCATTCATTGCCACTTAGAATATTCAAGGCATATTACAAACTGTTTATAATATAACATATCATTGAAAATATAAATAAATAAACATAATTATTAATTACTCATACATACTTGAATAAAATAAAATATAAAATCTAGGCATCACCAGCAAAAAGAAACTGTTTGCCCGCTGGTGATAGTTGCAAAACAGTAAAAGAAGTCAAGAAATTCCTGATTCGAAACTTGTAAACTAGGTTATGTTAATAAAATGCATGTCATGTAGTAATGTCAGCACAAGCAGGTAATGTTTTCTGTTTCTCAATTATTTTTTCTAGATTATTATGAGAAAAAATAGTGTAAGTTACTTGGGACGTGAATGTCTTTTGCAGTGCTCGAATGAAATTCTAGTCTCGGCTAACGCCTCGACTGGAAACATCATTCTCGCCTGCAAGAGGCCCCTTCTCGTCCTTGTGACTTAAGATACTATTACAGAAGCAAATAGGCTAATAGAATTTAAAGTTCCTTAAAAAAATTTGCTCTTCATAATTTCACGATTGAAATACTGTCATGGATTTTGCAGGCTTCATCTACTGCAAATAATAGAACTGTATTTTAAAATAATAGTATCCATAAAAGATAAAATAGTATTCGTTTAGTCTTTTGTATGAGTATGACCAATATTATCAGCCCAGGTGATTACATTAATCGAATGTCAGCAAGAAAGAAGCTGCTTTCAACTAGAGCCAAGCAATCAGAGGGCTGGGAAGAAAACGTCTCAGGAGACTGTGTAGAGTAGGAGAAAAACTGGCAAGTGGAAACCCAATTCGAATCCCGCCAGCTTGTTCCTCATTACATCTTTTGAAAACTGAGGCGACATGAAAAGGCGGTACTCTATTATTCAAAGCAAATCCTCCATTTCTTGTTATAAGCAGGATCCAGATTACTGTTTTCGTCTCTATTATCCGCCAACAGTGAACTGAATATTCACAACTCCGAATTACTTTTGT
This sequence comes from Nilaparvata lugens, assembly GCF_014356525.2. Lineage (NCBI taxonomy): Eukaryota > Metazoa > Arthropoda > Insecta > Hemiptera > Delphacidae > Nilaparvata > Nilaparvata lugens. The sequence goes on from NC_052504.1 coordinate 95,211,855, forward strand.
TGTTGAAAAATGGTGGGAGGTTAACACACTGGAACTCGAGCTTCCAATGATTGTGATGATTTGTTTGTTAGGAATTGTTGCTAGTGGAGTGTTCAATAATTCAAAATTATATCCATGCTGTTGAGATCTAGTTATTCAGTTTATTCTGTACTATTGTTTAAGGAGCAGCTTCAGAGAAGCGAAGAATGAACTAAACTAAACTGCAAATCGTTTAGGGAGGTGTTAATTTCTATTCAATTCAATTTCTAATCAAATTCATACTTTTGTATCCAATTTATTTTATACCAACCACAATCAGATGTGCTCAACATCTCTGAAGATAATAATTTCAATATCGGGGACCGAGCTTCGCTCTGGAGTACAAAAGCATAAAAAATTTATTACGAAAGAAGAAAATATGATAACATTCATTCATACAGAAATGTTCTATCTAATAACAGTAAATTGAGATTGATTCCCAGAGGAATGCAAAACTTTCCCTCACAAAGGCCCAGTTGCACAAAATCCGGTTAAATTTTAATCCTGATTAACTTCACGTGAACCAAATCAGAGAATACCATTTTAAAAAGATGGATCTACTGAATTAATCAGGATTGAAAATAACCCGGCTTTTTTGCAAACGGCACTAAGTACCTGATTGAATGATTACAGAAGTTCAACAGCTGAGTCATAATTTTGACAGTCCCACACACATGAACTCGCTCACTCAGTTCCATCACCAACAGACGACGAAATCATTATTATCAGCTGTTTTCCCAAGGATGAATAATAATCATCATTTTAATGTCCTTCAGCGATTTTTCCCAGGGATGAGTCCTAGTGCAATCGAATTTTTATATTATAAACCTACTATGTTCTGAATTTCGTGAGAATCGTTAGAGCCGTTTTCGAGATCCGGTGAAATACAAACATATAAACATCTAAACATCTAAAACATCCAAACATCTAAACATATAAACAGAAGCTGCTCGTTTAATAGTATAGGATGAATGCATTTTGGCGAAGAAAATAATACCGTATATAAAATAAGATTTCCCTTAAACAATGTTGTTGTAGCCCTCCGATTGTGAGTCAGTATATCCACCTATTTTCAATATAGTCAATGATTTTGAAAATGGATCTGCATCCTTACTCAGTAAGTTTGTAATATTTCATTAATCACATGTACTCAATGAAATCGCTTTGAGTCCACTAAGTCTTCAAGTCGCTAAGTCCACTCATCTCATCATCATCGTCAGTTTCATTACTCACGCACAAGCCTGAAGCTCGTGGGCACCATCCTCAGGAAAAATCAATATTGAAAAATCGGTGAAATTGACTGTAAATCAATTCCACTCATTATTGTACAGGCTACTCAATCTCGAATCAATTATTATTAATTCACTGACTACACATTATTAATAAACTGACTAATTCATTGAATACACCGACTGGCAGTCTATTTTTGAGAGTTAAAACTGAATTTTATTGACATTAACTACAATAATGTAATTAATTGTTGTCAATAAATGAATAAATATATTATTTCGGCAGGAACCCTAATTTAAGTTCTATCTTGTAAACCCTCAAAAGAAAAAGAATTGCCAGTCGGTATTTATTTATTGCATTTCAAGTGAAAAAAATGGTCACAGAAGTCCATTTTCATGTGCCATTTTCACTGTATTGCACTTGAAATTCAGTGAATCATCCTCTAGTTCAGTGGCGTATTCTCACGGCTGGCTAGGCTAGCTGCGAAGACCAACTGGTTTCAAAAAATAATTTTTATTACCCATTATATTATTTAGAGAGATAGGAAGTTTCGTGAAAACAGTAGTGGATTCAACTCTGGTACTAAAGTTTTTAATCAATTATCTGTGTTATTAATTGTTTTTGAAATGGTACCACATTGTCACAACTCTTAGTTGCTTCCTTGCATTTGATTGAGCACCTTAAAAAGTATTTTTCAACTGATTCATTGATATTTTTCAGGTTTCCCATTCACTGGAATCCGAGCTGCCTACCCTACAGTACTCCCTGGACAGTATGGGTAAGTTGATTGTGAATATTAGTCTATTGTTCATTCATGAATTAGGTATTTCTTCTTTTGGCTTGGAATTAGCTTCTATTGGTATCTATAGTTAAGATAAATCCCCATATACGATGAAATAGGTTTATGAACTCCACATCGTCAGGGTCTAATCTATTAATTTTCAGTTGTTAGTAGTTAATCTAAATAATATTCATCAAGTTTATGTAGAATTTAAGTTACTCTATCAACACACTTTTTTATGTATTTAAACACGACATGCAGTCAATTATTAAGTAAATAATTGAAAACTTTTTAATCTACTTAAAAACTTTTTAATTGATTAATATTTAATCTACTGTTCATTCATGAATTACGTCTATCTTCTTTTGGCTTGGAATTAGCTTCTATTGGTATCTATAGTTAAGATAAACCCCCATATCCGTTGAAATAAGTTTATGAACTCCACATCGTCAGGGTCTAAACTATTAATTTTCAGTTGTTATTAGTTAACAACTAGATATTAGTTAAATTAGATAATCACCTTGATTATCTAAAGAAAGAACATCCAGAATAAACAAACACGAGATAATCATAAATAACTATATAGTAACTACAGTATTTGTATTCGAACAAACTTTTGTGTTAGCAAGTAAATGATCGCTACTTAAATGATCGTACTTCCGCTAGACGGTCGAAAGTGCTTCAGTCAGTAAGTAAGAGTTTTTAATTATTTACTTAATAATTGACTGCATGTCGTGTTTAAATACATAAAAAAGTGTGTTAATACATAGCAGCTCGGAATGAATCAAGAAACCATCACCTTTAATTCTATCAATTGTTGACATGACATTTTGCGAATATGCACAATTTAGTATCCTGGTTTAATTCTATGGAGAAATTTTTCACCTTGATTATCTAGAGAAAGAAAACCCAGAATAAACAAACACGAGATAATCATAAATAACTATATAGTAACTACAGTATTTGTATTCGAACAAACTTTTGTGTTTGCAATCAAATGATATATATTTGAAAATCTTTGATAGGACATAGGGAAATTTCCACCCGATTTATACAATTGAATGACGAGAGGTATATATATAAGTATGAATATAGATTGAAATAGATCCAAATTGAGAAATGAATAACAATATAATTTGTAACATCATCCAGTTTTCATCATATTCACTACTTACATCATAGCTCTCAACGAGTATAAGCCACTTTGCTTGTGTTAGTTCTTATATGGATTCACCCAGAAAAATTAAAATAGTGTTCTTACTTCAACAACAATATTCACGCATAATAACGTTTACAAAACAACAACATTTTTGTATTCTATTTTTGTCAATAGATAATTAGGAATTTCTGAGTTAAACCTCATCACTTATTGTATCAATAATGTTATATGTATTTTCGTAATATTGGAGAAGGTATTCTAAATTGGATAAATCGAGAGAAAGAGTATCTTGTTCTATTTGTGATGAATATTTATTACATTTTAAGACTTAGTGCCGGTTGCACAACAGCCGGTTAAATTTTAACCTTGATTAATTCCACAAGAACCAATCAGAGAAGCCGTCTTTTCAAAAAAGCCTTCTCTGATTGGTTTTTCATGAAATTAATCACGGTTAAAATTTAACCGGCTGTTGTGCAACCGGCACTTAGGGCCGGTTTCCGAGCTCGGGATTTAGCTAAGTCCTAGACTTTAAACAGCTGGACTCAGAAAATTGGTTTTCTAAAACGGGGCGTAGTCGCAGTCATTGTCATAGTCACGTTTGAATTAAATTTCGAGAAATTAGAAAATTGAACACAAAATAAAATAAAGAGAAAATAGTGTAAAGCTTCAGAAATTTTGAATTATTTAGGTATGTCTAATTTCGTCAAGGAAAAACGTTTCCAATTATAGAAATGAGAAAATAAAAACTACGACTACTGTTATAAAAGCTGCGACTACGCCCCGTTTTGGAAAGCCAATTTTCTGACTCCAGCTGTTTAAAGTCTAGGACTCAGCTAAATCCCGAGCTCGGAAACCGGCCCTAATTGTGTTTAGTGAATGAATAAAAGTGGTGAAATAATGTTCATTGGTTTCGAATGAGATTCAAAGTTTTTGAATTTGAATTTTAAATTCGATATGCAACCAGAAGGTGAATTCATGAACGTGCTTCAATACTCGTAGTTCTAGATCAACAACAATTTCAATTAAAGCACAGGTGCAATAGAACAATAGAAACAACGAACATCGATTCGTTTCATCTGGAACTTACTACTCGTATTTGCCAATCGTTGAACTCAATAGAATACTGAATAACATTCAATGAACAATAGATGAATACATTCAAAATGTATTGAGTTTACAAAATAGCATGAGATTATTCATATATCTGTATCATCGAAACTTTAATTTTATTGTGATGAAATCCATTAATGGAAACATTAAATAAATCTTCTATGTTTCTAGTTATTAGATTCAATTTTTTACAAAGTTCTTATGGTAATAATTATAAAGATGATGATACTTTACTAATACCTAATGTAAATGTACTAATATTGATAATACTGTAGTTCCGAGAGGTGCAATAGAACAATAAAAACAACGAACATCAATTCGTTTTATCTGGAACGTACTTCGCTAGTACGTATTAAAATAAAATAAAAAATAAAAATACTTTTCTGATTCGACATCAAAAGAGATTCAGTAGATTTTTACCTACTACAGTATCTAATACAACAGTTATTCTCAATCCTGAAATTATGCGTGCACTTAATTATTAACTGGAAATTAATTCATCACAAACAATGATTGTATAGTTCCTATATCAAAAAACGGTATAGTTCTTATAACTGAACATAGATTGTTCCAATAGTACTACTTGTATTTGCCAAACAAATATATTGGTTTATTTATTAATAAAAGTAACGTTATTTATAATATTGTATCCAAGTTCATCATCTATTATTTTATCTCATCATCATCAACATCATCATCCAAGTTCCGAATTCAAACTTTTGGCCAACCTGTCAACCAAGACGATTTACTATCATTTTCTGAAAGTGACAATCATATTGTAAAATGTCGAAATTTTCAAAAAAAAAAACATTTGAAAGCAAAGAACTGTATGACATTCAAAATGTATTGAGTTTACAAAATAGCATGAGATTATTCATATATCTGTATCATCGAAACTTTAATTTTATTGTGATGAAATCCATTAATGGAAACATTAAATAAATCTTCTATGTTTCTAGTTATTAGATTCAATTTTTTACAAAGTTCTTATGGTAATAATTATAAAGATGATGATACTTTACTAATAATGTAAATGTACTAATATTGATAATACTGTAGTTCCGAGAGGTGCAATAGAACAATAAAAACAACGAACATCAATTCGTTTTATCTGGAACTTACTTCGCTAGTACGTATTAAAATAAAATAAAAAATAAAAATACTTTTCTGATTCGACATCAAAAGAGATTCAGTAGATTTTTACCTACTACAGTATCTAATACAACAGTTATTCTCAATCCTGAAATTATGCGTGCACTTAATTATTAACTGGAAATTAATTCATCACAAACAATGATTGTATAGTTCTATATCAAAAAACGGTATAGTTCTTATAACTGAACATAGATTGTTCCAATAGTACTACTTGTATTTGCCAAACAAATATATTGGTTTATTTATTAATAAAAGTAACGTTATTTATAATATTGTATCCAAGTTCATCATCTATTATTTTATCTCATCATCATCAACATCCAAGTTCCGAATTCAAGCTTTTGGCCAACCTGTCAACCAAGACGATTTACTATCATTTTCTGAAAGTGACAATCATATTGTAAAATGTCGAAATTTTCAAATAAACATTTGAAAGCAAAGAACTGTATGACATGCGAAAGGTAGTGATCATTACCAAAATTATATCAATCTTTGGATGGTGAAAAATATATCATTCGTAAAATCTATTTGAATCATTAATATTCAGCTTGATTTCCTTGATTTCATTTGAATTATTGGAGTGGTACCTGCGGTAACTTATTATGAAGAAGATAAAGACTATCGGGTACTGATAATCAATCCTAGTGGGTAGTGGGATTAAGTGGGATTTATTTTTGTTATTCCACTAAGGATACTACTTGATCACTATCATAGTCATCAATAGATCCAATCTTTGAATGAAATACCTTCATTTTATTTCAACGATACCTGAGTAGGCCCCTGTACTGTATCATGAAGTAAATTTGAGAGGTAACTTTCATCTGGAAGAGTACACGTTAATCTATCATCTTATTATTCAACCACAATACCATAAATAACTTACGGTTCTACAAAAATAGAATTGATTTATAAGATTATTTCATTATAACTGAACTTTTTGTGTAGTTGAGAAGTTGATATTGTGGTAATTATTCATATTGAATGAAAAAGACTAAGAAATTGTCAAAAAACCACTGATTTATTGATAATTAGAAAGACCGGTTTCGGTTATTACACCATTGTCAATCTCTGATAAACTAAAACTAAATACAAGAGCAGCAGAATTTATACTAGTAGGCGAGTACTGCTATATTGGTCATGCCCTCGACCAATAGCAGTACTCGCCTATAAATTCTGCTGCTCTTGTATTTAGTTTTAGTTTATCAGAGATTGACAATGGTGTAATAACCGAAACCGGTCTTTCTAATTATCAATAAATCAGTGGTTTTTTGACAATTTCTTAGTCTTTTTCATTCAATAACTGAACTTGATAGGTATAGTAACTAGAATATTATGTAGTCGATTTTATCCTATCATTGTCTACAGCATACCTTACAGTTCTACAAATTCATTTAATTTATCACAGTTGTCACATAGAAAATTTAATATCATAACTTTGATTCGATAGGTGAATTATCTTGAAAATATACAGAGGTAATTGTAACCAATATCTAGTAAAATTCACAATTTATTTATTTATTTATTCACAATTTTTACAAAGTAGCACTGATTGGGAGAGAAAAACTAAGGATATTCCTTGTACTATTTCTCCTCCAAATTTAGATAACATTTTAAAAGTACGAAATAGGGTTATGGTTAAAATATTATCAATGATTAATCAACACCCCTCACATTTACTGTATTATCTATCCTTGAAAAAATCTATCCTTATCCACATGAATGTTTTGAATTTCAAAAATCGGAATCATTCCTCAGAATCTTCCGAGCGTATTGGCAATCCGGAGAACTAGTCTTCACACACAGACCTCAGGTCCATGTGAAGACCATTCCTGAATAAAAGCACTGTCGGTTCACAACTCTTCCCTGATGAATTCAATCCTGAGTTATGAATCTCAATCATGATCAAAACTATAGTGAGGTCCACGTTATAATGGCAGGGGATAAAGATAGAAGAATAGCGATACCGATTCTCTGCATTAATCAATTATATTTCTACACCGTCAAAAACATAATTGGCATCGTTGTGGACCTGGAAAAGGATAGTACCACCGGCTTTGTCGAATGATAGACAAGGATAGCAAAACCAAAAGTTGATCAAATACTGTCATTATAACGTGGACCTCACTATAGGATTCAGATTTTTTAAGAATCACTTTCTATTTGGTTTAATTTCAACTATTTTGTTTGAGTTTTTTATTGTAAAAAATATTATTCTTATGTATGAGTTCTTGTAAGAGTATGTAGAGCTGACAGCAGATTGTGAATCATTTTGTTTTGTTTTTTATGAGGAATAAAACACTTTTTGAATTGAATTGTAACGTAATTCGATCTTGAAAGTATAGAGAGAGAGAGAGATCTTTAGTTAACGTATCTGTATCTGATTTTATTTTCAAGAGCTACACCATACCGATAAATAATTCTTATCTATACTTTGATTTAATAGTTTAACTTTGATAGTTGCAGTGATAGTAGTTTTAAATTTTTCTGCTCAAAATTTTCAAGTTTATTTCAATATTATTTGAAACTTTCCGATTGTTTAGTGTTATTTCCGGCTCTTATCAACCCTTCGAAATTCAAAATTCATCAGTCATATCTCGAATACGTATTCTCTGAGTGTTAATCTTTGGTGAAAACAGAAATTTTAAACTTAACCTCACTTTGGACTATTTATGTGCCAAAATCAAGGAATTGAAGAAGTTTTGGGCAATTGCCTGTTTCTCTTTCCAAATATCGTGTTTGTGACTGTTCTAATAAATAAATAAATAAATAAACTGCTTTAGGATAGCCCCACGGCGGGTTACTACTCAGGCCAAGCTAGTCTCAATCCTGAAGTATGCATGAAAAAGATATGTAGATTGATTTAATAAGTTTGCAATAGTCCACTGTTTGACTGTTTCTAAATTAAGTTATCATTTAAGTTACGTAAATAACATAACCTCTAGACTGTGTATTAAGGTTTGAAGCAGTTTTGGGCAAATGCCTGTTGTTTTTACCAGGATTGTATTATTAAGTATTTAAATATTAAAAATTGTATGAATAAATGAATCAATTTATACCCTTCAGTTTATTTTTCAAGAACACGAAAAAGTTCGACTCATTAAGTCAATATGAAGGAGGATTGTATTTAAATATTGTATGAATATTAAATATTAAAAATTATATGAATAAATGAATCAATTTATACCCTTCAGTTTATTTTTCAAGAACACGAAAAAGTTCGACTCATTAAGTCAATATGAAGGAAATTTTAGTGGTGAGTGTGATCGTCTAGGTGTGTGTCAGTTACGATCCAAGAGCAATTTTACGAAATAGATATTGAGATTTGTGAACTTGCAGTGTGCCTTGTTTGCAGAGCTGAGCAGGAGTTTCGGCCCAGCCGGCTAGAAGAAACAGTTCGCTTGTTTCTTTCGGCGAACGGCTGACTCAGTCACTCACTAAAATCCGGTAATTTGCCCAAAACCCGGGCAAGTATGCACGTTTGGGGTGCGTGAACGCCCTAACTACACGGTTGGTTGATGGGTTTGGTTGATGTTGTTGTTGTTGTTGATGTTGTTGTTGATCCATGTTAGACATAAATCGAGACTGCTGGTTTTGGTGTGGTTTGATCAACAGCTTGTAGGCTTAGTGAATACTTTTTAATTCAAAATCTATTAATATTACAATATCCTATCAATTACTGTTCATTGTTGTCAATATTGTTGTGCTCGCTGTAGTAAACCACTGGACGTTATAACATTAATCAGTTTGCGATTACCTGTTTTCTGCACTCAAGAGAGATGGCACCTACAGCACTGTTACTACTATTACCACACCCCTCCCCGCCACCTGTCAGGCCAGCCCTCATCAGCCTCCGTAAGCCTAATAATGTCATAAAGCTTCATCTTAGAATGTCCGTCTCCTGAAGTAACCCACATATTATACAGCTTTACGTGTAGGCCTCAATAAGGGCCGGCTTCCGAGCTCGGAATCTATAAGTTCTGGACTTACTGAGTCCAGGACTAAAATAAGCTCTCAAGTCTAAATCAACTTTCTGAGTCACTGGTTTATGTTCTAAACTTCCGGGGTCTCAACTTATTTAAGTCCAGGACTTTAACGCAGTAAACATGAGGGAAATTCCCAATATTTTGCTGTTGTATTGTTGGCATTAGGCCTATAGCAAAACAGCTGAGGATAATTCAAATGCTCTCCAAACTATTTTGTAACAATTATCTTGTGAAAATACGTTTCGATTTCTTTGTATGGTGCAGGTCTATTCGTTAGACCAGTTATAGAATAGACAAGTAAAGACGTAAAGACAATAAATACTGAAAGTCGATGAAGCCAACATCTACTGCCATATCACCATATCGTGACGTCAGCATCGGATAGAAAACAATGTAAACAAACTCTGCAGAAAAGTTTTCTATCCGATGCTGACGTCACGATATGGTGATATGGCAGTAGATGTTGGCTTCAGAGGCTAGACTTCCCAGCGTGTCTATTCTATAACTGGTCTAAGGTCTACTCAAAGCAAAACCTAACCTTTTGAAACATGAATAAAAATAATAAACATTTCATTTTACGTTATGCTATTATTTATCATTGATTTTGGAATAAAAATTTTAGTATGCTAACTATTGAGTTGGAAAACGTATTTGTTTTGAAAAAAACTGGAATAATAATTTATTATTATTATTAATATGTTGAATATGGCATTGATTAAAATATTCACATTGGGAGGTAAAATTCCAAAGCAATCCTTGTATTATTTTTTAAACATTTTTAGGTTATGTCACAGTCGTAAAATGAGGTTAGTTTTTTTACGTATTATATTATGAACTTTATTCCAAAATAAACTTGCAAACTATAAATTATGAATTGAGATGGACTAATTCAAATAATTTAGGTATTCCATGACATTTATTTGGCTATTCATCTACTCCGAAACAATAACTGAGTTGTGTTTGCTCGGTTAAGTCTAGAACTTAAATTTAAACCCTACCCCAGTCGAGGGTTTAAAATCACGCTGTTCTATATCTGGACTCAACGATTTTTGATTAATCCTTGACTCGGAAAGAGACAAGAATCTAATTCAAGTCCTGGACTTATAAGCCCTTCACTCAGAAAGCGAAATTATAAACTCCAGGGTCTAACGTGATCTCTAAACTCCAGGGTCTATTAAATTTGAGTCCTCGACTACGTTAACGCTCTGACTCGGAAAGCCAATTTTCTGACTCCAGAGTTTAAAGCCGGTTGAAGTCTAGAACTTAGCTAAATCCCGAGCTCGGAAACCGGCCCTAAATGTTTACCATATTCTTCCCCATGAATGGAGTATCAATCCTTCAACTTATAGTACACAGTTTTTGGATTTCATGAGAGTTTTGGTCTCAATATAAATATTACAAATAAACACATCTAATATCTCTGTGGATACGTCATTTTATGAATGTATTCTGGTGAAAATTAATAAATTATCCTTATTTATCTTAGGACCGAATTCACCAAAACGAAAACTTGGTTTGAGCGCCAGTTGAATCTAAATAAACAGAAAATCATATTACAAAACCAATTCAAAATCTGACTTCAATTCAGAATCAACTGCCGCTTAAACCTAGTTTTCGTTTTTAGTGAATTTGGGTCTAAGTGTTGTTTTCACAGTCGATGACAATAACGCATTGTTTTTCTGCAAAATACTATCAGAGCATTTTATCTGTTAAGTTAATGACTTAATGAAGAATTAACAGAGTTAAAATTAACAGGCAATGCAAATGAGAGCACCATTGTGCATAACGTTATTTCATAGAATAATATATTGAAATCGTCATGAATGATTTCCATTATTGAGATACAGTAGTTGAGAACGTAAACATTTTTCTGAAGTACTGAAACTCTTCAAGCTAGAAGATCATCAATCCAATTTCAAATTCCAATTTTCAATTGAATTGAAGATTCTTCAAATGAAACGATTTAAGATGATACTACAATTGATGATAGTGGCTTCCACAATAATAATTGCTCTTTAAGCTCATCAGAATATAATATTTTTAACTTGTAATACGGTGTCCCAACATCTAACTTCAATAAGGTAGCCTTTAAAGTGGAGATTCATAACATTACAAAATTCACTCTCCAGGAATTAGGACATTGACTGACTCCTAGTTGATTCTTGTTAGAAAAAAATATTAGAATTATATATTAAAAATATTCCCTAAGAGAAAACTTGATATCGGATAAACTGTGAAGTAACTTAATGCCATCAATACTCCCTGAATAACAACATAATGAGAACCAAACACCTCTTTGGAAAAATTGATTATGACTCACTAACATTATTCTAGTGTGAAAGTCAAGTTCAAAAATGAAATGAAAATAAAACAGCTCCTAATTCACCTCACCACACTGTGACAACTTCAAGTTTGGTAAAAACATGTTTGTGAAATACTAATAAAATAGTTTTCATTGTTGTTGCTACCATTTTTACATCATTATTGTTATTATAAGCGTTGTTGCTGTTGTTGTTTCTAATTATTAACTAATTCAACATAAAATCATGGGTTTCCAGTAATTAAGGTCAACCCTCTTCAAACTAGTCATTTCCTGATTCTGAGGCAGTATTTTGAATAAATTCAATAGATATGAAAAATATAGATGATATAAAAAGATTAATAGATATATCTGAATCAATAGTGTATAATGCATCAATAAGAGTATCAAACAATCATTTGTTCTTTAGCAAGTACTCATCATACAAATTGGAGTATCAGTCTGATAAATCATCTTTGATTTGATGGGAGAAACCAGATTTTTTGGGCAACTTACGAAGATACTTTAACAGTTTTAAATACACTTATTTCTTGTCAGAGTCTCATTTGAGATCTGTAGCAAGAAGAAAACGTATAAGTTATCATCTTCTTTTGAGATGAAAAAAGGATAATAAGAATCATAGAGGTGTTATCACTAAACATGAAAAGTTAGATATCATGAAGTAATCTCGGAAATCAATTGCCCAAGTATTAATCACCCGGAAATTTGGTTGTGAAAGTAAAAGCGAAATAGTGTAGGTTAGTGAAAAATAAAGAAGTTACAGTGTAATGTAAGCGTAGGAACAGAACGGTCAGATTGGTTTCTACATGGATGCAGGTTTGATGCCTAGTGAGATCGGACTCCCCAGATCGAGATGAAGATGAGATGAGGCTCGAGATGATCAGGATCAGGTCGAGATGAAGATTAAAGCTCGCCAGCTTTCTTCTATATCTATATCGATGACTCAAAATGCAGGAAATAATACTATAATGCAAGAAATAATATAGGCTATATTTCTGAATACCGTATTTGATATTTTATCATTGCACAGTTGTTTAGTGGCATCTATCTTCACCGCGACTTACTTGTTCTGTTCGCACCTCGAGGGAATGAAGAAGTGGGAATGAAAAATGTTAGGAAATTGAGGAGGCTCGCCTAGATGTTTATTTCTGATTTCTTGCATTAAATGCAGCACGTGCTTTCAATATCCCTTTGCGACGTCTAGAGTTTTAAAGAAGTTCTTCCCCTGCCTTAACTGTCAAATTAAAAATAGCTTGTCGCCAGTTTTGAATTAATTTCTTCCCATTCAGCAATACAGGAGTTCTAGTCTATCCCAAATGTCAGCATCAAAGTATGTCTGGAGCTATCCTACTTCAAAGGTCTCAAAGTTATAAAAATTGTAGTAAAAAGGTGGGTTCTAGATTATTGTTAGAAAAAGGGTTCTAAAATAGGGTTAGAAAGGTTCTAAGGGTTCTAAACTTTTGTAGAGTTTTCCGAATGGAATCAATTTTCTCCAGTATCTAAAAAGATTCTAAGGTAGAGTTATTGTAAAACTATATAAGAATAATTGTAAAATATTCATCGATGATAAAGTCAAGCGTGCTCGTTTGTCATAGGTATTTTAATCTAATAAGTATAATTCTTTCCTTAATTTCTTGATTCCAAGAAAAGTTTTATTTTGAGCGTTCTTCGTTAATATTAATATAACTCGTCGGTACATTTCAATGAAAAATATCTTCATTCATTCTTATTAAAGAGGGTATAAGAAATGTTCTGGTTGTTGAAGGATCGTAGAGAAGTAAGTGAATATCCTCATAGAGGCTATTAGTGAAATAAATCATCATTCTTCAGAACAACTCTGTGGCTTAGTGAAAAAAAAATACCAATGTCAATTTTTTTCAAAAATGAGTTTAATACATCACTAACATCGATTATTTTCAGTTCCAGAAGTGCCAATGTCCTATCTCAAAGCAATAAAAAGTTATAAAATTTATACCACCAATGTCATGATTTAGTAAGTTAGTTTTAGTATTCAGTAATTCCACTCTCAGAGTATGAAAACTACCAATGAAGACATCTTTCTTTAGATTGTCATTCATACTCCGTGCCAGAACTACCAATATCGACTTCTGCACTTCTAGCCCTCGCATTTCAGTATCAAAATGGCGTAGTTCCAAAATACAAGGTGAACTTTCAAGCTGATTTGTGAGAAAGTTGATATTTTGACATAGGTAGTTCTTGTACCAAGCCACAGAACTAGAGATTAGGCCTTTTGTTTCCAAAAAAGTGTATTATCAGCGATCCCACAAAAATAGTTCCCAGCTATGATTCTCCATTATTTTAAATGAATTATTATTCATGCTGTATTATAAGGATGGAATATGGAAATTAAAACTACTCATATTTTCAGAAATTGAGGTGATTGTTACAAATTATTATTATTATTAAATTATTACAAATGAATTATTTATTATTCATGCTGTATTTAGAAGGATGGCATACGGAAATATTATAACTACTCATATTTTCACAAATTGAGGTGATTGGGAACTTGGAAAATGAGTGCATAGTTTTTTGTGGGGAATCATGAATGATTAATTTATGAGGCGTTCTAAGTTCAGCTTTGTTTTACCATCTGTTTGTTGCTTAAAACTATCAAAAATTCATAAAATTTATTAGATAATACGAGTAATTAGCAATAACGCCTCACATTTTATTTTCAATTTATATGCGATCCATGAAGATTCTATATTATTACTACCTCCTTTCCCTGATGTCAGGGTTGGATCGTGAATATATTGTTGAGAACACGCACAACTGAATTATTACATCTTATTTTTGTTTCCATCAATAAGCCACAACATCTGATGCATTGACTTCCTGAAAAAATTGTGTCCATTTCTGTCTTATCATCCATGCTGTTTTGTGAAAGGGTGCTATTAAATCGTGAATTATTTCTGGCTGGAATGGGCAGCATAGATCACACTAGTCCATTATTTCAACTTCTCAGCTCACGCAAACCTGGAAAATCGTTCTATCGATGAGTGATCGTCATTATTTATATGCTTCCTGAAATAATATTCCGATTAGTCATTATCATCAAGCTCGCTTCCACAGTTTTCTACTTTCTTCTTTTTCTCCACCATCACCATCATTATCATCATCATCCCTTCCAAATACACGTTTATCGATTAAATGGATTCAATATGCACCGGGATAGGAATTCGTTAATTGAATGTTTGGATCGACTGCAAAAACTATTTTGAACCTAATAATTCCACCCCACCATATACATCAAACTATAGCTAATTGTTAGCTATCACGAATTAATTAACAACTTGTCAGTCATTTTTGGGAGGTAGAACAGTAGAATTAGTCCTAAGCCTTCAATCATGAATCCTACAAATATATTATTTCAAAGACTTGTTTCCTTTTATTGAAACTGTGTAGTACTTTACGAAAAATGTTTAAGGAAGTGAAAATCTAGTAATTTCTTCAGTTGACGTCAAACTTAATTTCCTTTTCAAGGCTGTGCAAAGGCTAAAAATTAACTTTCTACTAGTGATATTTCTCAAACATTTTCGATTTGTATATCATCAAGCTATCAAAATGAAAACGTTTTCGCAGGAAAACATGTTTTTTCCGATCATTACTTTTTCAGATATGAGCGCCTAAACTTTAAATTTTTGGGATAGAACATTTCAAACTCGGTGAGAGATAAATTGATTGTATTTAGAGGATTGATTCTTATGGTATTGTTGATCTAGTTCTAGTAAAACAAAAAATTTTCTGAATATTCAATTTTTGAGAAAGTTATTAAATTTACTAAAAAATTACCAAAAATAACTTTTTGTTGAATCATTTTTGGTAAATTGAATAATTTTATCAAAAATCTATATTTTCAGAAAATTCTTGTTTTCCAAGATCAATAATAGCATGAGGAATCAATCCTCTGAATCTCATAGATTTATCTCTTACCGAATTTGAAATGTTCTGTCCCAAAAATTTAAACTTTAGGCGCTCATATCTCAAAAAGTAATGATCGGAAAAAAATGTTTTCCTGAGAAAACGTTTTCATTCTGATAGCTTGATGATATACAAATCGAAAAACTTTGAAAAATATCACTAGAAGAAAGTTCATTTTTAGCCTTTGCACAGCCTCAACTGCTTGAATCAAAACTGTCAAACTGTTTTCTCATTACCCAGGTCCTGAATTATTCCAATTTAAAGTACTCTATGAAGTAGCTTATGATATCTACCGGAAGTTATATACTGTATTTATTTCTCTCAATCATTCTATTCTTTAATATCACATCCAAGAACATTTTCCTTAAATTAAAAGTTATGGGATATTGATTCTTTTCAAAAATCACTGCTACAAATAGTTTCTCAAAAAAATATTATTTTATTGTTGTGCTAAACATGCTAAAAATTACAATCATAATTCAATGGAAATGTGTTATTGTATGCCAGCAATCTACATAATATGAAATCGTATATTAGCTTCAATCTCTGAATATTTTTTTATGTTGAATCTATTATTCTATTGATGTAAGGTACAAACAGAGAAACAGATAATGTGTATTGTCAAGATGTTTGATTTGGCAGCTTGGAGTTTATTGTTGGTTATAAATTTAGAACCCAATGTTTAGCTGAGAGCTTTGATAAACTGTATGCTGGCAGCACGTCATAAGAGATTATTCAATAATAGGATTATTTTAGAAAAGAAGAAATCATTATTGAATTGAGAATTGACGCCAACCAATAATCAAGAAATTTCTCCACTAGTTAATTAATATAAAACATCTAAGAATGATAATTAGGCAAGTGTTTATTCAAAAAATTAGAATGATTGCTAGGCGAGTGTATCTCAGGATAGCAGTGTAAAGATGTGAAATTTCATCATTAAATTTGATAGAAAGTGGCTAAGTTGATGGCAATCATTATTAAAATGATTGTTCCACAAGTATTTCAGGATTTCCACTTGAGAATGTGGCAGAACATCGTTAAATTTCAGAGGAGTCTAGATAGGAAGTTATGATCCAGTGGCTAAGTTGATGGCAATCATTATTAAAATGATTGTTCCACAAGTATTTCAGGATTTCCGCTTGAGAATGTGGCAGAACATCGTTAAATTTCAGAGGAATTTAGATAGAAAGTTAAGATCTAGTGGCTAAGTTGATGACAATCATTATCAAAATGATTGTTCCACAAGTATTTCAGGATTAATACGTAAGAATGTGGCAGAACATCATTAAATTTCACAAGAATTTGAAGTGGAGCAGTTGATGACATTTATTTATGTGTAGAGTTGTGTCGGTAGCCAACCTATTTTGAGTGCTAGTGGTGTATATTTTGGGTGTAATGTTTGCCGAGTGTGTTTGCCATTTGTGGATGATTAATTTGGGACAAGTTGGACATTTTCTCAGGTGGTCGGAGGACCAGATAGGCTGCGGACCGTCGTGACGTCATGAGCCTCCATTAGTTGATGCTACCGCTAGCTAGAGATCCAGGCGACCCCCGCTCACACAAGCAGAAATTATTTTCGGATGTTTCCTCTCTCAATACGAACACACAATTAGACGCAACTGTCTCTCTCGTTAGGTATGCAACCAAACGTTCATCCCAATTTTCTTTGGATGTTTTCTTTCTTTGTTGTGAGAGACTGATTTCAATCCTACACTTTTGGTTTTGCTTTGATGTGTTGCATTTTGTATAAATATTATTGTTGTTCGTTTGAGTTTACTGTACTGTATTTGGGGCGTGGCGTTTATTGCAGCTTAACGTGTTCTAGTATTTCTTTTGATTTTTGAACATCTCTTAATACTTTTGACGTGCTCTAATTGAAGTTGCCGTACCGTATCACTTTAGTCATCCTTACATAAGCAACTTACTCTCTCCTATCCCTTTCGTGATTGGTTGTTCTATCTCTATCTATGGTGTCAACTACTTGCTCTTTATCGCTTTTCAACGGAAGGTACTGGTGTGAAATATTTGTTAGTTCAGTTTTGTTGGTTTTATTTTTGACCATATTATAAAGTAGGCTTTCTGAGCTCCTGTATGATTAAGTTTGATGTTGTTAAGCCTACTATTATATTCTTTGATATTGTAGGTCTACTATAAACTCTGGACTTTGTAGTAACTTATATCATAGAGAAACAATAGCGTAAGTAGATATCCCAACTAGTAGATATGTCGCAACTTTTACTGTTATCTCAAGCCGATTACTGTCGATTTTTACTTTTTTGACCGGGTAAGAGTGTATGAACGGCACAATATGAGAGACTACCAGCGTCATAAAGCTTCACAGGAAAGAACTACGTGGACTGTCAGCTTGAGATAACAGTAAAAGTTTGCGACATAAACGCCCTATACCATGGGATATCTACTTATGCTATTGTTTCTCTATGCTTATATACAGTAATCTAGATTCTCTTCCACTATTGGTAGAGAATACAAATTTCGAAGATATATGAGGTCTGGAGTAACGTTGGTTCTCAATGCTTCAAAAGTGCAGTGTAAAAATTGATATCTTAATTTCATTCACAGTTTGAAAGTATGAAATTGAATGTCACTGAAATTTACTTCCATGTCTTGGCTACTGTGAAATGGTAAAACAATAGAGAAGAAAGTAATGTTTTCTAACTCTTGTATTATTTTTGTATACTTGTGTATTGTTTTCGAAATTATGTTTTGAATTTTGTACTGTTTTCAAAATTAATTCTTAATTTCATTCTTGAAACAACGTGAAAACCATCATAAGTTGAGAAAATTTCAAGATAAGATCAATAATTCAATTATGATTCCTGTTAGGAAGAGAGCAGCTTCTTTAAACCGATAAAGAAATCATTAGACATACAACTTACCACTGATTTAATGAAAAAGACTAAGAAATTGTCAAAAACCACCAATTTATTGATACTTAGAAAGACCGGTTTCGGTTATTACACCATTGTCAATCTCTGATAAACAGTGTCAATTGAGTTTATCAGAGATTGACAATGGTGTAATAACCGAAACCGGACTTTCTAAGTATCAATAAATCGGTGCTTTTGACAATTTCTTAGTCTTTTTTATTCAATATGAATAATTACCACAATATCAACTTCTCAACTACACAAAAAGAGACCACTGAAACGTTTGATAGGTGTGACGTGAGAAGCGTTTACCAGATAAGCGTTGTAAAAATGATAAATTAATGCAGGATGATAAAGATTATGCAATTTATAAAATTTACTTCAATAATTATGCTATTTATTTCATTTTTTTGTTAAGAATGCAGCTTAATTAATGGGAAGTGTGATTGATAAATACAAGTGGGATTAACAAATTGTTACAAGTAGGCTACTCTGTGCTCAAGGTAGCTTCATCTCTTTCTATCTATCAGGCTATCTATCTATCTATCTACCTTGGTCAGTGCCCTCATCTAATTTAGTTTGTCATTATAGTTTGCCTCATTTATAGTTTGTCTTTTCAAATTTTCGCCTGCGACTATATGCAGTGTATATTTTTATCCACCACATGTCTTTGAACTTTGTGCCTTGCCATGTGACATTTTTCGGTTGTTTTTCGAGTTCTAAATTGAACCGAGCCCGGGGCGGCCAGGCTGGTGTCGAGTGTCACACCGCTCCCACGTGACCAGGTAGACTGTCCTCTCATTGGTCCATTCGGAAGATGCGCACTGACACTGCGCACTCGTCCAACTGTTGATCAGCCAAATGGTACTTTTTATTGTAGTCTGCAGCCTCCTTATCATCCCTCTCTCAGAGAGAGACATTTCGAGAGCGACTTCTTAGCTTCTCATTTCCACTATTTTTGGCAGCGCTTTATGGGCCCTGACTGGTTATTTCCTCATGTTGGGTCTCTCAACACAAACTAGGCCATTCCAACTATTTTAGAGTCCCACTGTAGAATAACTACACCGAAATGGCCAGATTTAGCCTTTTGGAAGGCTAAAATGTTGGAATTTATTGTTATCTATCTCCATGGTTTCGAGGTTGAATAATGGTAGAGAGGACTTGAAACTCCTTACTCCACCTTACAGAGAATATTTTTTTATTAATATTAGCGTAGAGAATATTCTAATAGTAATACCATCATAGTAATTTTTCGGTAATTCTTCAAAATTTGTAATATGTGAATATTTCCTATTTTCGTTATACTAAAATATTTCTTCTATATGTTCAATTTTGAAGCATCTAAATTTGAAAATCTACTTTGTGAAAATAATTGAGGACTGAAATTGTGTGAATTGAAGAACTACAAGACTTAACCTATTTCGGACTATGTGTAATCTAAATTTGGGAGAGGAATAGCACAAGGTTACCTTATTTTTCCTCTCCCTATCATTTCGATAATGTACTTATTGTATAGATGAATAAAGAATGAATAGTCTACTGAAAATTATCACATGAATTACAATGTCACTGTATGGATATGGATTGTAACTTAGGACTGAACTGAATGTTACAGTAATAAATAATGATTATTGCCACTTTTAAGATGAGTACTTGCGTCAAACACAGATTTAATGTGAC
Source organism: Nilaparvata lugens (assembly GCF_014356525.2). Lineage (NCBI taxonomy): Eukaryota > Metazoa > Arthropoda > Insecta > Hemiptera > Delphacidae > Nilaparvata > Nilaparvata lugens. The sequence continues at coordinate 95,232,127 of NC_052504.1, forward strand.
AATACTTGCCAAAATATTAAAGCACTCATCGTTGTCATGAGCTATTATTAATTCTGCTGATCTAAACGCAATTCTCAGTTTGGTTTTGCGACTATTTCAATTTTTTCTGGAAATAGATCTTCATCGATAAATAGTATTTGTGTACACAAATACTCTGCAATAAACAATTTGAATTGATCATATAATATCATTCATTGATTATGCTGTTGATGCTGTACTCATTCATTCATTTATATGATTTCTTGACTAACGTCATCAATGGTGATACTAAAAATAGATGAACGATAGAATTTATCAACTTGATGATGTTACAGGAACAAAATACAAAAAGCATTGGAGTCACTCCAAATGATAATGCAATTGTGGTTAAGCTTCGAGCAATCTGATAGACTTCAGGTACACAAATATGTGCTCCAGCCAGTGAGTATAGAATGTAAAGGTGCGTACAGATATACGCGCTGCGAACATGAGCAATTCACTTTAAATCAGCTGATGCCAAGCTTTTTATATATGTATCTTACCGTTTCTGTAAAAATACAGATATACTTTACTTTACTTTTCTTGTTCGTCACAATTACTGAACTGCATTAAGGGAGCAACGATCCCGCAGTATATGACACGTCAAAGTTTAATCTAATATCTACCATCCCTTCTATTTCAACACAACAGATCCCACATAACATACATCAATCAAACACTATTCAACAAGGAAGTCTGCTAACCTGTACGGACACAATACAATAAGGAATTCCCTGAGTGTTTTTTTTGAACTCCTTCAAGCCATCAATTTCTCTTATGTGAGATGGGATTGAATTAAATATTTTTCATTCCATATAAAACGGCCACTCTCCAGCAGGCTTAGTCTGTGATGTGGGTAAACAAAACCTCTAAATCGTGTATTATGGGGATGACTCACCTGGTTCTCCTCATACATTCGTCTATTTTTAAAAACGAAGATTGCTAAATCTAATATATAAATAGCAGGAGCCGTTAGCAATCTATTTTCTTTAAAATAAGGTCTGCAAGAGCGCATTGTATTAATCTTATAAATTATCCTAATGGCTTTCTTCTGCAGTATGAATATTCCATTATTCTCTATCAATTCACTTTTAATCAGCTGATGCCAAGCTTTTTTATATCTGTATCTTACCGTTTTTGTAAAAATACAGATATAGTCAGCTGATTAAAAGTGAATTGCTCATGTTCGCGGCGCGTATATCTGTACGCACCTTCAAGGTTCGCACCTTTTAATCAGCTGACTATATCTGTATTTTTACAGAAACGGTAAGATACAGATATAAAAAGCTTGGCTTCAGCTGATTAAAAGTGAATTGCTCATGTTCGCGGCGCGTAAATCTGTACGCACCTTTAGACATAGGCCTATATTACATTCTATACTCACTTGCTCTAGGTACAATAAGGACCACGCCACTACGTTTTCCAAGCGTTTTGTTCAAGCGTTTTTCCAGGCGACAACACAATCAGCCAATCTGAGAGCTTCCTGCCCTGCAGACTCTAAAACGCTGCCTAAAAAACGCTGCCTGAAAAACGCTCAATATACAGTTTAGCTCTAAACCTTGAGACAGACAACAGAAATGCAAGAATCATATTAAATTGAGTATCCTAGTTTTCCTGGATCTACAGAATTTGAATATCAAGTTATCCAAATTGACAGAAAATCAATAGAAAAAATATTCTCTTATTCCCCATCACGTTGCCATGGCAAAATTTTTACGTGCTATAAATTTTCGGCTCTAAATTTGTTGTCTAAATTTAATATTTTCTAAATTTTGGCTTAGTGGTTTTGTGTTTTGTTTCGGTTTTGTATATGTCTGGACTTTTTAACATCAAAATGAACTTTATTCCGAAGTGAAAAGTGTAAATTTAAAGTATTATGCTCACTATAACCTTAGTGTCCGGTTTCCCATTAGGGAACTTTGGACTTTATACGGCGAGGTGGAGCTACCCTTGGGTCTCCCCACCATTCAAAGCCATACGCTAATAATAATAATAATAATAATTCCAATAGAACATTGTGATGAAGGGGCTTCACAATATGAATACCTTTCCTTGAACATTCTTTATTGATTCATACAATAAGTAAGTCATCAAAATGTTAGGGATGGAAAAAATAAGGAATCCTTGTGCTATTCCTCTCCCAAATTTATATAAGCTTACACATTCATTCGTAGATTACACTGGGGCTCCGTAAATATTAATTCACTATTCACTGGGAATTATTGAGCTTACAAACTCATGAAGCACCCTAAATCCTATGTCATCTTTTATACATTCTCTCCACGTAAGGAGAGAATATGCTTTCGTGGTCAATTACGATTCTCTATTGACATAATATTGGAAATAGTTCATTTACCTCAACAGAACGCAAAACATTTTCAATTCTGTATAATTTATTTCTTTAACCAATCCTTTCTATTGGAAAATGTCTTGAATTAAGGAAAGAGAATAATTTTCTTGAAATCAGCTTCAGCTTCTCAAAACTTACTTAACTAACTTCGTGATTTTTTTTTCTAATTTTTTAAAATAATTGACCGAGCGAAATGAGGTTTAAGATTCAATTTGACATTTTGGTATTTCTCTTTATGTTTAAATGTTTATATGTTGCGCATTTACGGCGAAAGGCGATAATAGATTTTCATAAAATTTGACAGGTATGTTCCTTTTTGAATTGCGCGTCGACGTATATACAAGGTTTTTGGAAATTTTAAATTTCAAGGATAATATAAAAGGAGAAAGGAGCCTTCTCATACGCCAATATTAGTGTGAAAATCATACTATAGAATAATAATATAATAATAATAATAATGATAATAATAATAATAATAATAATATAATAATAATAATATAATAATAATAATAATAATTCCAATAGAACATTGTGATGAAGGGGCTTTACAATATGAATACCTTTCTTGAACATTCTTTATCGAATCATACAATAAGTACATCATCAAAATGATGGGGAGAGGAAAAATAAGGTAACCTTGTGCTATTCCTCTCTCAAATATATATAAGCTTACACACTCATTCGTAGATTACACTGGGGTTCAGTAAATATTAATTCATTATTCACTGGGGATTATTGAGCTTCCAAACTCATGAAGCATCCGAAATCCTACGTCATATTTTATAAATTCTCTCCACGTAAGGAGAGAATATGGTTTCGTGGTAAATTACGATTCTCTATTGACATAATATTGGAAATAGTTCATTTACCTCAACAGAACGCAAAACATTTTCAATTGTGTATAATTTTATTTCTTTAACCAATCCTTTCTATTGGAAAATGTCTTGAATTAAGGAAAGAGAATAATTTTCTTGAAATCAGCTTCAGCTTCTCAAAACTTACTTAACTAACTTCGTGATTTTTTTTTCTAATTTTTTTAAAATAATTGACCGAGCGAAATGAGGTTTAAGATTCAATTTGACATTTTGGTATTTCTCTTTATGTTTAAATGTTTATATGTTGCGCATTTACGGCGAAAGGCGATAATAGATTTTCATAAAATTTGACAGGTATGTTCCTTTTTGAATTGCGCGTCGACGTATATACAAGGTTTTTGGAAATTTTAAATTTCAAGGATAATATAAAAGGAGAAAGGAGCCTTCTTCATACGCCAATATTAGAGTGAAAATCATACTATAGAATGATACTATATTATTCATCATAAAATCTGTCTAGTGTCAGATAATACTACTCGTTCAAAGACATCGAACATCTTGAAAATGTATCTTTCCATCAACGTTAGTAGACAGTTGACTATTTATAATACTACCCGTTTAAAAACATCGAACATCTTGAAAATGTATCTTTCCATCAACTTTGTAGACAATTGCAGCCAGACCTGATAACAGCGTTCACACTCACATTCCGGGACGACACGTCACGGTACGATAGGACAGAAAGCTCTATGTTTATTTAGGATTTTTTCTAGACATTTTAAATTGATAAATAATTTATTAATTTTTGAGAAAACATAACAACAGGTCAATGTAACTTACTGAGCGCGAGGTCTACTGTTCACAGAACTACTAGTATAATAATCCTGGTACACTATTCAAAACCAAATTCAAGTCTCTATCATCAAAGGCTTCCGAGGAGGATGGAATTTTATGTAAAACATAGTTTCAATTTGAAACATTTCCAGCTATGAAACATTTCAACTGTTTTCTCTATTTAGATATGCATGATTCCCAAAGACTAGCATATCGATTGAAATATCATTTATTGATCAAGAGAATCCGAGTTAAAACTAGACCTCACTTCGTTCGGTCAATCATGAAACCTTTGCAGGCTTTAAAAGCGTATAAACGATAAAACGATATAAACGATAAACGTATAAACGTTTTATAAACGATACGATAAACGTATAAACGATAAAACGATAAACGTATGCGATGGATTCAGCTACCCACGCTGTATCGGATATGTATTGTGCGAGAAGCTTCTGATTGTGCAGTGTGCACCCCCATGTAACATATCCTGTTTTTTTTTTGTCAATACCTCGTGGATCCCGGAACTGCGGGACAGCGGGACACGTGACACCTTTGCTCCAGTAGCTCCCACCTTTCATTTGTTACACGAGCAGTGTTAGTGTGGTCTACTCTACAAAAGTGAAGCCGGAAGCTCTGCGGTAAGAATCCAAACAGAACACTAGAACATTTTAAATGTTCGTATAGTAGGCCTACTGCAATCACGATGTTGTAAAATCGATCGAATTGTTTCTCTCTATTATCTATTCTACTACTGTTCAATGCTCAATGTTTTGAAGGAGCTCTCAACATAGTATCATCCATGACATTGATTTCACCCAGGCTAATCTATATTGACAACAATCTGATGGAAATGGTTTCATAATGCTTGAAGTATTTCTAACAGCCTCAAAAATGCTCTCAGACATATTCTCATTCCAAAAAAAGACCCAGAAGTTTTGTGGTAAGAAAGAGTCTATACATTACACTAAAACCACTATAGTGAGGACCACGTTATAATGGCAGTGTAGGAAGATAGGAGAAAAGGGTTGCCAGATCTCAGCCTTGCCACCAAACAGCTGATACTGGTATATCTGATCAATTATTGTTGAAAATAGTTAATCATATTTTATTTGTCAAGAAAATATATTTTTTAAAGATGTAATAATAAGTTTTCATGATTGAGATTAAATATTTTGTCAATTAGTTGAATTTCTACATTGTTGATGAACGATGTGGCAACATCGCAATGCGTGAAAGAGATCGCGCCATCTGCTTTGTTGAACAGTAGACAAGGATAGCAACACCATTGCGAATCACACACTGCCATTATAACGTGGACCTCACTATAGTACGGTCTGAAAATGGCTTCAATTGTTTGTCTCCAGAATTCTCATTTCAGTTTTATTGTTATTTTCAAGCGGCACTTTGAGATGCTCTGAACACAAGGTTCTTAAGGAGCTGTAATCCAAGTTGATATCAAAACATAATATTTGTTGGTGCCAATCTGATAAGAAATAGATTTGGGAGATTTAACGTATTGAATGAAAAAGACTAAGAAATTGTCAAAAAACCATACATTTATTGATAATTAGAAAGACCGGTTGTCAATCTCTGATAAACTTTATAGATGAAGTTTACTCTGATAAACTAATCTCAGGTTTATCAGAGATTGACAATGGTGTAATAACCGAAACCGGTCTTTCTAAGTATCAATAAATCTGTGGTTTTTTGACGTTAATTTTCTACAAAGTATTTTAGTACAAAGAATTATCATTGCTCTATAATTAAAATCAGAAAATGATGGAGGAAAGTTGTCTGAACCTAACTTTGTTTGGCGATTCTGAAACATGGGTTATGAAAATTGTTTCTACACCAACTGTAGGGAAGGATGATGAATTGAACTTTTCAGAAAAACCTTTTCGAGTAGTAGAAAGTCATTCTGGTTTTTACGATGAAGTTTTCATAACGCCGTTTTTTAACGATCGGTGATATATTGTCGATTTGTCCTTGTGATTTATCATGTCTCATAAAATCTGTGTTTCCAGTTGGAAATGCTCATTTGCCAGTTAGCCTGGTTTCGGTACATGCAGTTTGCCGACTTCATCCATTTTCACGCTTTGAAGGGTGACTTTTTATAAGAGTTAGTTTCACGTTTCACAAGTTATGACAATCTTGTTTTATGAGATATCAGTACAAACGTCACGCACCAATTGATTTCATTTCTCAACCAAGGCCGTAATTGATTAATTCATGTCCTCTCATATTTATGCTGTATTCTCCTATACTATGATAACGTTTGTTTATGATAATTAACGGATCGAGGCAGGTAGCTACCGTGAAATTGCGGATTAAAATTCATGAGCTACGGGCCTTCAAATCTTATTGCTGAATCAGAAACATTTTGCGGGTGGAAAATATATATAAAGCAAGTGTACATTTACAGAAATTGTGGAATTCATGTGCAGTTTTCATTTTTTAATAAGGCTCTTGTCGCCTGTATCTTTGATTTATCTGTTAAAATTCATAAAAAAATATCAATTTGATTCATATGTTCAAGTTTATGAGAAATTTGAATTTGACTAATCGGTTCAGATTCATGGAAAGTTTTAATTTGATTCATCTGTTCAAATTCATAAAAAGTTTGAATTTGATTCATCGGTTCAAATTCATAAAAAGTTTGAATTTGATTCATCGGTTCAGATTCATGGAAAGTTTGAATTTACATTTATTACATTCCTTAATCACAACATCAAATTAATGATTGGGAGAGAATCAACAGGATAAACCCAAAACTGTTCCTCTCCCTAATTTTGATAAAAATAGTCCAAATGAGGTTATGAAAACACTTTTATAAAGATCACAAAAATTTACAGTCCAAATAAACATTATACTAAAAATTTTGTATCTCGGTTGATCAGAAAGATGAAACAATATTATTACACTTGAAAATGCATTACTAAATTGAAAAATATTAAAAATCTTGATAAATTTGAAGCCAGAAAAATCACAAAAACATTCGCAGAACAGCTGTTCGAGAAAAAAAATTTGATTCATCTGTTCAAATTTATGAGAAGTTTGAATTTGATTTATCGTTTCAGATTCATAAAAAGTTTTTATTTGATTCATCGGTTCAAATTCATGATAAGCTATTTGAATTTGCAATGATACTTGTGTAAATCTAGGCCTAAGTCTCTCTACTACAGTACTGATCATTGAAGAGAAAAAATTGAACAAGCATTGAGAAGAAATTAATATTTCTCAACGAAGTTAATCCATTGACTGAGGATTGTGGATTCCATGTCAAATTTGCTATTGTAATCAGGCTCTAATCGGTTCATCGATAGCATGTATTAAATTTACATCCTATCTTATAGTATCGTTAATAGGTTTAGTTCGTAAGGAACCCTACACCGGTTGGAGGGAACTGTAATAGGATTAGTAGCTCTATCGATTTACCAAATATTTTGTTGGTCGGTGAATCGAATAGTTTAATACGGTAGTTCATTTAAAATGGTTCCTTTTTTCATATTCAATCTTGAAATATAAATAGGCTACATAAACGTTTGGATTTTGGAATGTGGAAATTGATATCAGATGATTTTGTTGTATTAAACTTGAAGGGCTTGAAGTTCAAGTAATAGTAGGTATTGGTTGAAGGGATGATCTTCCCAGTTGTTCGAATGTCGCAACGCACATAGACGTCTGTCTGTCTCCATATGTATGCTCACGTCTGCATACAGACGTTTGATTTTTCTGCTTAAGTGTACGTTCGCCGCTGCATTATTGTAATCCTTTTCTCGTCACTGAACCATCTAGACTATAACCAATCTATGAGTGTGAAATTGCTCCAGTTTCAATAATTTGTATTCGGCTCTGAATCAATCACTGTTTAGTCTCTGAATGTAAGCAGGCTCATGGAAATACTGTACCGTTAGTAAAAAACTACAAATTAGCTCTTACCGTACTCAATAATATCATAGAGAAACAATAGCGTAAGTAGATATCCCATGGTATAGGAAATTTATGTCGCAACTTTTACTGTTATCTCAAGCAGATTACTGTCGATTATTGTCAATTTTTACTGTTTTGTTAGGGTGAGAGTGTATGAACGGCACAATTTGAGAGACTACCAGCGTCACACAGCTGCATAGGAAAGAACTACATGAACTATCGGCTTGGGATAACAGTAAAAGTTGCGACATAAACGCCCTATACCATGGGATATCTACTTATGCTATCGTTTCTCTATGATAATATTGCACCGAGTGTCCCACAACAGGTGTTACAGCTGAAGTTTGTTACATAGATTCCATTTATAGAATTTGCAACAAAAAATGTCCGGTAACATTTTCCAAAGACCTTAAAGAGATATAGACCCACAATGCCTATGCCTTCCCAATGATAACTCTTACTTGAAATTGAAGGCCGCCATTGAGGTATTTTAGCACGAGATATTATATCTTTAAATGTGTAATATTACAAAGGCATTGGTATGTAATAATCTTATAGGTTGCCCCCTCAATGGCCGATTTCAATTTCAAGTACGACACTAGCGCTGCATGTGAGTCTATGCATCTTTAAGGTCTTTGACATTTTCTTATATCGACCTTAGTTTTCGAGATAGGCCTACATATATTTTTCGATATTTTTTTTAAACGTCAATAACTAATGAACTATCAGTCAAAATCGAATTCTAAGGATATGGTTGGAAACATTTTTTTTAGATTAGATTTTTTTTCAAATCAAAATTTTTATTCACAATACAAACAATTGAGGGTCCTGCCAAACCGAAAGGTTTTTCGGCGGGTGCCCAGTTACAGAAAAAAACGAGTTACAAAAATTCTTATAATTTGTTAATTTGTTTGACGTTTTTGAACTTTTTATGAGTGCTCAAAGTTGAAAAAGTACCTACATTCGCCGAGTTCAAAGCCAAATTTCAATAATTTTGAACGCTGATAAAAAGTTCAAAAACGTCAAAAGAACAAATTACATGAAACGTATTGAAAATTTCTCCTTCTTTCCAACTATATCCTTAGAATTCGTTTTCGACTGATAATTTTCCAGTTATTGACATTTTTCCAAAATATTGAAAAATCTATATATCTCGGTAACTAAGGTTGCCAAAAAAAAGGGTTGATAAAATAGGGTTGGCTAACTGGGAACTCGCTGACTCCATGTTGTGAAAACTGCTCTGATCGGTGTAGTATTGATTCATATATTACAGCGAGTGCTGCAATATGCATACTCCATTGCATGGAGTCAGCTAGTTCCGAGTTAGCCAATTCTGTCAACCCGAAAATTTTACTGGACATTTTTTTTGCAAATTTTATATAAAATCTATTGTCTCCGGCTGTCACACCTTTCGAGAGATACTCTGTATAATGATATGAATAATTGAAAAAAATATTAAAATAATATGTTACAGATGAAAGAAACCTATGAGAATAGTCGAAAAATAGTTTTCAAAAATGAAACGAATGTTGTTGAATTGCAGGGTGCAGCCGAGCTACGTGTACCAGTCGCCTTACTTGAGCAGCGCTGCTGCGGCAGCGGCTGCAGCTGCGGCCAACAGTCCGGGAGTGGTGTCGCTGCCGCCTGCGGCCCCGCTCACGCATGCAGCTGCGATGGCCGCCGCGTCGCAGTTCTACGAGTACCAGAACGCCGCAGCAGCTGCAGCAGCAGCAGCCGCAGCTGCAACCTCCTATCCCAGCCAGTATGCTACTAACGGATTCGAGACATACCCCTACACCACACCTGCTGGTATGCGAACATCTCTTTCTACCACATTATTATAGAGATATCAAATATAAATATAAATTGAAATAGATGGATAAATAATATAAATAATAGATAAATAATATAAATAATAGATAAATAATATAATATGAATAGAATAAAAAATATATATTATATAAATTATAATTGATAGATATCAAATCAGTCATCCCAAAACTCAAGGCCCGGTTGCACAAAAGCCAGTTAAATTGTAACTGCGGTTGAATGCCAAGAGAACCAATCAGAGAAGGCTTATTTTAAAGAAAGCCTTGAAAATTTCCCCTACTTTCCAACTATCAGTATATCTGTCTTGAAAAAAGGTTTCTCTGATTGGTTCTCATGGCTTTAATCACGGTTAAAATTCAACGGCTTTTGTGCAACCGGGAACGAGTCTGTCATACGCTTATCATGTTCGCTCTCTCATTTTTCTTCCTCAATTTATCTCACCTTTCACTCTATTTTGAAATGTACATTATTTGTATTATAGGATATTCAACTTAGAATAGGTTATTATCATAGAGAAACAATAGCATAAGTAGATATTCCATGGTATAGGGCGTTTATGTCGCAACATTAGCTGTTATCTCAAGCCTGTAGTCCACGTAGTTCTTTCCCGTGAAGCTTTATGTCGCTGGTAGTCTCTCATATTGTGCCGTTCATACACTCTTACCCGGTAAAAACAGTGAAAATCGACAATAATCGACAGTAATCGGCTTGAGATAACAGTAAAAGTTGCAACATAATCGCCCTATACCATGGGATATCTACTCACGCTATTGTTTCTCTATGATATTATAAATGCTTGAGATTTTGGGATTCATATTACAATCTGAATTCTAATAATTTGAAAACGCGTCTATTGTGTTCATATACATTTGTGCAGGAGTCAGGGAGTTGAATCATACTCATAATTTCTCTATTTTATAACTTTCATCACAGAATATAGCATAGAAGAATATTTATTATAGAAGTTTTCTCTGCTTTCTTGTAAAGTGTGCCTTGTTGCATGAAAAATGAGGTTTGCAATGATTACGTAACATTGTAGATATAAAAATTGCTCAAGTCCAGTTTTCATCAGTATTTCCAACTCTACATTAATTACTTCATTCCTGAAATAATTAATGTAAATTGACTCTGTAAATATTCATAATTTCCTTTTTTTCTGAAATAAATTCACTCTGAAAACACACACAATTTTACTTCAATTTCAGAAATGAGTTTAAATTTGAATGATACCAACGTATTGTGACTCACTCAAGATAAAAATGATCTATTTAAGCATCCAACTGTTTCTCTCTTCTTCCAAAATGTATAGTTCTCTCTCTCTCTCGTCACTCTCCAGAATTAGACCTAAGTTGAGAGAGCCTAGCAGCTCTGTACTAAACTTGTATACTAGAGATACCTCGTACATTTCCAAGCCTCCCGACCCCAAAAATAAACCACAGTTCTTTCCAGCTCCGCACTCGCTCTGCTCTCTTTCTCGCTCTTTCTCTGTGTGTCTTTTCCTCTCTCTTATTCTCTTCATAAGTTATTATAGATATAAGCTACTAAACTACGACACCGTCACAGCTGACACCCCGCCCCCTTTCCCGTACCCTTCAATGAGTTTTATCGGCCATTACCAGAATAGCAAGCTGCAAGAGCTTGAACCAAGTACCCTTTAAAATATTTTCGAGCGGAAGTATGGCAATCTTTAATTAGTTGAGGTTTTATTTGAGAATAGATCTATTTCATTTGATTTCTTATCAATCCTGAAGTAGTCTAGTGAGCTTAGGCTAGTAGGCTAGTTGATTTTGAATATAATTTGCTATGTAATGTAAAATTTATCAATCCTGCAAGATCTTGCATTTGTCACTTGAGTTATTTGAGCGGAAAGGAATCAGTCCTGAATTATTTGACTCCACATTTGAGAATTTCAGTTACGGTATATATAATTTAGATTTTCATAAACCATAAAGTAGTAGTTGTCTCTACCTTTAAATATATTGTGCCATGTAATTTAAATTTCATCAATCCTGCAAGATCTTGCATTTATGTCATTTGAGTTTTGAGCGGAAAAGAATCATTCCTGAATTATTTGACTCCACCTTTGAAAATTTCAGTTACGGTGTATAATTTGGATTTTCATAAACCATAAAGTAGTTGTCTCTACCTTTAAATACCATCTTGTGCCATGTAATTTGAATTTCATCAATCCTGCAAGATCTTGCATTTATGTCATTTGAGTTTTGAGCGGAAAAGAATCATTCCTGAATTATTTGACTCCACCTTTGAAAATTTCAGTTACGGTGTATAATTTGGATTTTCATAAACCATAAAGTAGTTGTCTCTACCTTTAAATACCATCTTGTGCCATGTAATGTGAATTTCATCAATCCTGCAAGATCTTGTATTTTTCACTTAAGTTTTTGAGTGGAAAAGAATCATTCCTGAATTATTTGACTTCCCCTTTAAGAATTTCAGTTACATTATTTAATTTGGATTTTCACCAGTCATAAAATAGTTGACTCTACTTTTTGAATATCCTGTGATATATAATTTCGTTTTTATCACTCGCTGAATAACTTGCAAATTTAATAATGGAACTCTGAAGCTTTTAAACTGATGAAAAGTAAATAAGGTAGGATATAGAAATAAATTATGTGCCACCATTTCAAGTCTAGATTGTCCAATAAAGAACGCTACATTGGTATTATATTGATAGAATCATTAATCACATACAATTTTTTTATAATATGTTTTTCAAAATGAAATAAAAACACACATATATCGTCAAATTCTACAGTTTTATTTGTGTACAGTTTGATATATGTGTGTTTTTATTTAATTATGGAACTGTTCTACAACATTGACAGCGACTCAGTCGAATTTTTAATATGTTTTTCATTACAATTGAATAGGCATTACCTGCGTTTAATAACTGTGACCTTCCAATTATCAATTTTTCAAGTTTTTTGAATTAAAATTTCAAGTTAATAATGATTTAATTAACAATTTAAATGTTGCGTTCTTATGGGACACTCTATATTACACTTGAACATGTCATACATATGATATTTTTCTTCCCTGCAAGAGCATATTTTAATCTGAGAAACATTTTTAAAGTGTTATGTTTTTCAATTTGATTTCAACTCCTTTTTGTGTTGTAAATAGTTAATTATAAAATAATCCCTTTATTTTACTTATACTATTTAAGAATGCTCAGCTCCATAAATAAAATGTACAGATTATCTATAAATTAACGCAATTCTCATTCCACTATCTATCTCACTAACCAAACCCTCGATTCAACTCTAATCCAATTATTTTTGCCAAACTGTTCTCCTGCAAGAGGTTTTTCGACTAAAAATGAGCGTTGATAACATTATTCTGTACATATTTCAGGTCTCACAAAGATAAACCTAGATGGTGAGTGATGTTCAACTCGAAAGCGTCTTTTTGAAATGATTTTTACTGCACTTTTTGAAATGTCACTGATTTTTTTTTAATTTGCTCACAAGTGTATCGATCCTTTTACTTGAATGTCCAATCAAAATGTTCCATCATTTTTCAAGTCCAATTAATCCAAAAATGTTATCACTAGAAATCTTTCAATTTTCAATGAGAAAAAGCTCAAGAATATTGATGTGTATATGAATCTACTGTAGACAAAATATTGTTACCAATCCAATAGAAAGTTGTATACACTTTTGTAAAAGAAAAATTGAATAGAAATACAAACCTCAGTACCCTTTTTGAATTATTTTATCACAACATGTTTCGTACATTCATGCCATTTTCAAGATTGTAATTGTGATAAAATAATTCAAAAAGGGGAATGTTATTTGTATTCCTATTTATATTACAAGTAGCCCTAAACAGAAACGAGACAAGAACAATTGAAGATTGTTTCACTGAAATAATAAATTATGTTTAGATAATATAACTCTCTACAGTAAAAACTGTATCTTAAATGATTTCTTCATTAACTTTTGGCATTTTTCCCACGAAATTGTTACAAAAACAAATGAAAATCCGAATAACAAATTATTTTTCAAAGATAATATAACTCTACAGTAAAAACTGTATCTTAAATGATTTCTTCATTAACTTTTGGCATTTTTCCCACGAAATTGTTACAAAAACAAATGAAAATCCGGATAACAAATTATGTTTCAAAGATAATATAACTCTACAGTAAAAACTGTATCTTAAATGATCTCTCCAATAACTTTTGGCATTATTTCCCACGAAATTGTTACTAGAACAAATGAAAATCCGAATTTGTTTTATTGTGTATTTCGATCTTAACCCAGAAACAAGAAACTTTGTTTACAGTAGTTGTCTTCTATTTTTTCCAATCATAATATTGACATTTTTTATTATAATCATCACATCACATTTGATCAATCTTGAAACAAATATTTGTCATGACAGAAATATATTGATTTTCAATAAATTCATTTAGTGCACAAATGAACTTATAAATGATATTCTAGGTACCTCCTTGTTTTGAATTGGACATTCAACTGCACAGTTTTTCAAATCTATTGTAGTAGTCAATGAGTTCTCACATCTATCGGATTCGAGTGTGTTTTTTTACTTCACATTAGATATCGAGAAGTTTTTAAACATCCATGCAAGTTTGAGTCTGTAATTTTAATTTCTAATCACTATTTGCTACTGGAACGGTTTTTACTTGGTAATGGAAAATTGATTTTGAAAGTGATCTGATTATTTCTCTTAGGATGAGGTACTGATTTTTCATGGATGACCAGTTGTGAATTTGAACATTGCATGTAGAAGTTTTCAATTATTATGATTGTTAAACAACAATGGGTTGGACTACATCCACATGATTGTCTTCCTCAAAGCCATACAATTCTGCATTCTTTACTCGATGTTTTTATGATACATATATGCAACAAATAAAACAATATAGAAAATCTTGAAGCACCCTTTATTTTTAAAAGAAACTTTAAACTAGTTTAACAACTAGTTTCGGTGATCACACCATCGTCAGGTTAATCACCGAAACTAGTTGTTGTTAAAAACTATTTTAAAGTTTTTTTTTAAATAAAGGGTACTTTAAGATTTTTTCTAAAATCGTCAGGTTAATCACCGAAACTAGTTGTTAAAAACTATTTTAAAGTTTTTTTTTAAATAAAGGGTACTTTAAGATTTTTTTATTGTTTTATTAATTTAAAAAGTAGACCATGTGAATGAAGTGTTTTTATATATGCATCACTATGATTGCTTGGTTTTGAATTCTGAATTGTATGCATACATGTCATAATAAACCATTTATCTACTTATCATGATACATTAGCCTATTTGTTTGATCTGGAATAAGAAACCTTCTATATCATTCAACAAAAATTACATTTCTTAAATCGTTCAGTTATTCTTTGCTAAGTAGCCTATATCTGTATATTAATAGAATAGTTCCACAGCAATTTATTAAGAGAATGGTTAATCAGTTTGTTTTACCAGAAACGTTTTCGTTTCCAACTTCCATCATTTACATTCATTTACATTTATTACATTCCTTAATCACAATATCAAATTAATGATTGGGAGAGAATCAACAGGATAAACCCAAAACTTTTCCTCTCCCTAATTTTGATAAAAATAGTTCAAATGAGGTTATGAAAACACTTTTATAAAGATCACAAAAATTTTATATATATTCATCATCGAGAAGATCATGTTAGAATAATGTGTACACATTAATTTCATTTAAACATTTATAAATCTATAAACTTTAATCTAACAATGCATGTCTTGGTCTGGTCTAATTTGACTTTTACCAGTTTTTTATACTCCTCTTTTCCAACAAAATTTTGTATAAACTTTGGCAACTTTATTTCTACTATCACTAACAATGCAAGTTCAAATTTTTCGCCTTAAACAAATGCATACGGTACTGCAATAAAATAATAGAACAATCTTCTTCACTTTGGTACTCTCGAAGGGAATTATATTCGATGAATTAAGGAATAAATAATTTATTAATTAAGGAATATTCAACTCATATTCAATGAGTTGCTATTGAATATGTTTTTGAAGAAAAATAAAATGATCATTGACTCCATTCATTCATTACTTTCTGAATTACTTTTCATATTTCCCAAACTTAATTATTCATTTCTGTTTTGTTGAACATTATGCATTTCAGTTCAGTACTAGCAATCCGAGTCAAAATGAATGTATTCCAAAATCTTTCCAAGATTCTAAATGCTACAGAGCTAATAAGATTAAAAAATATACAAAAAACAATTCAAATTATCAGTTATTATGAATATGTTTTTGAAGAAAAATAAAATGATCATTGACTCCATTCATTCATTACTTTCTGAATTACTTTTCGTATTTCCCAAACTTAATTATTCATTTCTGTTTTGTTGAACATTATGCATTTCAGTTCAGTGCTAGCAATCTGAGTCAAAATGAGTGTATTCAATATTACCTTGTAATTTACGATATGTGACCAATGAAAAATAATAAATTAAATTTGTTCATGAATCAATTCATAAACAGTACCGGTATCTTATTGTCTGAAAACACAAAAAGAACCAAAAGGAATGAATTCGAATTAGCTTTAGAAATGTAGGGCTAAATTCGGACACGTGTTTCAACCAGAGACATTTGAAACCACTGTATTTTCAAACTTAATATTCTTAAATTAGGAAGTAGGATACAACAAGGAGGAGGATATAAGAGGAAGAACACAATGTAGTGCTGTGAGCTGACGAAAATAGTATTTGAGGATAGTGGATGCAACCTTAAAAGTTCCTGCCTGTGAGGATTAAGTATCCCTGTCCCTGTCCCAGCTCTTTTGGTTACATTTAAAAGTGCGGATGGGTGGATTTGATGTAACCTAGGCAGTGGATTCGAAATATTAAAACTGTGCAAAGTCTAAAAATAAACTTTCTACTGGTGATATTTTTCAAAGATTTCCGATTTGTATATCATAAAGGAATCAAAATGATAAAGTTTTCTCAGGAAAACATTTTTTCCGATCATTAATTTTTGAGATATGAGCGCCTAAAGTTTAAATTTTTGGGACAGAACATTTCAAATTTGGTAAGAGATAAATCCATGAGATTTAGAGGATTGATTCTTCATGGTATTGTAGATCTAGTGAAACGAGAATTTTCTGAAAATATAAAGTTTTGATAGTTATTCAATTTACCAAAAATTACCAAAAATAGCTCAACAAAAATTATTTTTGGTCATTTTTAGTAAATTCAATAACTTTCTCAAAACTTTATATTTTCAGAAAATTCTCGATTCACCAGATCTACAATACCATGAAGAATCAATCCTCTAAATCTCATGGATTTATCTCTTACCGAATTCAAAATGTTCTGTTCCAAAAATTTAAACTTTAGGCGCTCATATCTCAAAAAGTAATGTTCGGAAAAAAATGTTTTCCTGGGAAAACTTTTTCATTTTGATAGCTTGATGATATACAAATCGAAAAACTGTGAAAATTATCACCAGTTGAAAGTTTATTTTTAGCCTTTGCACAGCCTTAACTGGATTCAGCTTGAACAAACTACAAACTTTAATTTTTTATACAGCCTAAATAGTTATTCAAACATGTCTAGTCAATTAAGTTTTTACATCATAAAGTTCGCACATAACAGTGACAGGTAAAATATAATTCCCAGGTTCCAATGGTTTTATTCATACTCACTTGACAAGCTCAGTGTGAATACTCCAATCAGAACTCGTGAGAATTTAATTTTCTATGTTTTTGTGTGCGAATCCAACTTAGACCAGCTTGGACTTACTCCTCATGTTGTTTTATTGAGATTTTATTTGATATTTAGAATATATTTCTTATTTAGATGTTTTCAATAATATTATAAAAAAATCATACATAAATCGGTACAAGAAAATCACTCACAGCAGGGAGAGTTGAGGAAGGTGTTGTTTTTTTTATAAAAGATTAGTTGTTGTTAAAAAGACACTCCCAGCAAAAAAAGGATTTAGTGAGTAATGCACCCCCAATGGGAGGCTTCCGGTTGGTGGGATTTAATACCATGATGATTTATAAAACAATATGGAAACTTGAAGTAGGTACCCTCTATTATTTAAAATATTACAACGGCTCAAAATCTTTTTCAAAATGACCTAAGGTCGAAACTAGTCGTTGTAATATTTTGAATAATAAAGGGTACTTCAAGTTTCAATATTGTTTTATTAATTTATAAAAGTAGCCCAATCAAGTATTTTTACCATAATGATTGATTAATTAGTACTATAGGTTCTCCTATAATAACTGCTGAAGTGGAGTGAGTTTCTTTTTCGGCCAATGTATTTAGCAATATAATTATTTCTATGTAAATAGTTGTGATTTGGGAATGTTGTAGCATTTTAATGGTTCATACTGTACGTTTTTATTATCAGCCATCCCCTCATCATCACCTTATATCGGGGCATCGAGCTTCGCTCGTTATTTATTTATTGATAAACAGAACAAAATTTTTCAAAATGATTGGGGAAGGACTAACAGACACAGCCCGAAACTGTTTCTTCCCCGAATTTTGATTTATACATTATAAATAGTCGAAAAAGTAGGTTATGTTCCATACACTTGAATTCAGGTCTAATCTTCAGTCCAAACATTTGAAAACAGAAAAGTTCTAATTTAGATTGTTTACAAACCAAATTGAATAACAAAATAAAACTGTAAACTGTAAAATACTGGTAATGATTAACTTTGAAAATTATTATATACTCTAATTTAGAATGGTGTACCATGTCATGTCAGATTATTTTGATCAAGTTGATTAAATTTTCTATATATTATTTCTTGTGAGATAAGCTAATTGATTCAACAGCTGAACATAATTATGTCTCTCTCCCATCTTCCGTTATCAACAGACGACGAAATTATCATGTATTTTTCCAAGGATGAATAATTATTATCCTTTTTATGACCTTCAGCGAGTTTTCCCAGGGATGAGACCTAGTGTAATCGAATTTTTATATCATAAACCTACTATGTTCCAAATTTTGTGAAAATCGTTAGAGCAGTTTTCGAGATCCGTTGGACTAAATATTTAGCCATATAAATAACCAAATATATAAATACAGAAATTGCTTGCTTATATAATAGGATACTAGCCTATATACTATAGGCTACAAATATCTTAAGAAAGTTGCCTTTGTAGATAAATCATAAAAAAATTTACTGTTTCTAAGAAAAAAAATGAAATCGAATAAATGAGAAAAATGTGAATTATTGTGTTTTAGGTGCGGCCAGCTATGTAACACCGTACGGCTACACGACACTGCCGCAAAGCGCCGGCATACCTACCGCGGCCACGGCTGCGGCTAGCGCCGCATTCACGGGCCTCTCACCGTATTCGGCGGCCGCTGCGGCTCAAGCCGCGTCGCTGCAAGAGGCGCGACTACAGTGATGACTGCAGCCGCTAGGGCGAATTGAAGATCATCCCTAGAACCAGTCACACAAAACAACCATCAAGTGAGACTCACTTTACACTGTCAGCATTGTTATATGCATCATAAAACCGCATACATCATAAATTCCCACATATTAGTGAAAGTGACACAGTGAAAATATAATTGTGAACGTTCTCATGGCACTATTCACACTCGCTCGACCGGGTTGAGTGTGAACAGTCCCATTAAAACTCATGGGAATTATATTTGCATTGTACCGGACACTGATACTGACACTGAGATGTGGGAATCCAGCTCAAATAAGTGTAAGGGTGTGTACACACGCAGAGAGCCGTCAGCGGTCAGAGTTATATTAGGATAATATTTTATCAATCAAATTGAAAATACTAGTGCAGCAACCCTGTTTGTGGAGTAGCCTAGTCAATAACACAAATGTGATTAAATTAGTTGAACATTTATTGAAGTTGTGGAAAATCTCTATAGTTGGAAATACACTGTTTAATTTTTGTGTAGTTGAGAAGTTGATATTGTGGTAATTATTCATATTGAATGAAAAAGACTAAGAAATTGTCAAAAAACCACTGATTCTAATTATCTTTCTATTGACTTTCTAATTATCAATAAATCAGTGGTTTTTTGACAATTTCTTAGTCTTTTTCATTCAATACACTGTTTACTTACTGCCATGGCCATACATATCTAAGTAGATATTTAGCCGCACCAACAAAGCCCCTCCACCTCTCTCGATTCTCCACGTCCTCCTCGGTTGCTCCAATTCTCTCCATATCGGCCTTCACTTGACTCCGCCATTTCCGTCGTGGTCTGCATCTCGGTCGTCGTCCTTCTGGATTTCTTCTCTACACTTTATTTTTATTTATTTATTTACATCAATAGAAAAATTACAACAACATAATATAGAGGCTTACAGCTTCATGCCAAAACAAGCCTAATTTATTTATTGAATGTTATTATTTTCAAGGAATTGAATTGAAAAAAAAATAGAAAACTGTCACATTTCTTGAAGTTAGCAGATTCATCGACAGTTCAGTTCAAGATATACAATGATGTAATTGAAAATCAATTGTTTACAAAAACTGAAACTAAATTAGTAAGAAAGAAAAAACGAAAAATAGCAATAAAAATAGTTACTTGATTAAGATTACTGTCATCTTTTCTTCTCAAAATATGCTCAGCCCATCTGATCCTTCTACACTTGAAATACACTGTTTTATTTGTCAAGTCCAGTTTTATTTATTTGACTACAGTTTCGTGTTTAAAACAACATATAATATTTATCCATTTATTCACAACGAAAACAACGGGTTTCCCAAAATATGTGTCCTTTACACTGCAAATTGAACATCTACATCATTGTATATCTTGAACTGTACTGTCGATGAATCCTGCTAACTTCAAGAAATGTGATAGTTTTCCATTTTTTTCAATTCAATTCCTTGAAAAAATACAGCAATTCACATTACAATTCAATTAAAATTATTTTCAGGAAATAATATTTTCCCACATAGACTATTGGTCCGTGTGTGGGGGAAGAATTCCTCTCTATAATAGCTGTAAAATGAATTTAAATCCTGCAGAATTCTGCCTTAATATTATTCTCACTTAATTATTACAATATTGGAAATAGATAAAGATAAAGAGATATAAATCATTAATAGTTTTTTTCATAAACAGAGCATGATGTCGTGGTTTTTTTAAAGATTACTATAGTATTATGTTGGAGTATCTCCTAAAGTTTTTAAATTACTTATTATAATGTTCAGAGTGCTGCATCGCAGTAACGGAGTTAACAGAGTTCGAATCAGAATCTATATTTAAGGCGAGTTTATGAGGGCTTCTGATGCTTCCCGACCAATACCAAGCAACCATGTGACTATCTTATTCTTTGTAGTTAGCAACACTGCATCCCTCAGCCTCTTTTATTGTAATTGGAAGATTGCGGAGAAGTAGGTGAGCAATACGAAATGGGTTGTTATCGACCGATGTAAAGGTAGCTAGTATTATGGTGGTCAGGTTAGATTCAACAGTAATTGATTCGCCAACGCCAAGAAAAATTTATCTACCTGACATATAAGGGTTTAACCTGTTGTCTCCATGTGTATATTTATGCAAATAAATATTCTATCTGAAACGCTTATCGATACCCATTTTCAACTCTGAACGACTGACCGCTTTATCTGTGCACACACCCAAAGGAACGTTGATTATTGAATCGGTGGCATTGATGACAACACTACATCAATGATTATAAATAAGAAATCCTGATGGTTTATTGGGAAACAATGATGGCGGAATGCTGACAGTCTAAAGGTGCGTACAGATTTACGCGCCGCGAACATGACCAATTCAATTTTAATCAGCTGATGCCAAGCTTTTTATATCTGTATCTTACCGTTTCTGTAAAAATACAGATATAGTCAGCTGATTAAAAGTGAATTGCTCATGTTCGCGGCGCATATATCTGTACGCACCTCAAGAGTATCTCACATTTTCTAGCTGAATTATTTTAGATTAAGTTTGTATAGTCGACAAAAAAAGCTGATTAACAATCTACTTACAGTTGATTGTTCTATTAACAGGAAACAACCTAAACAATATTATCAATTAGAATTTTAAATACTAGTGCAGCAATCTTGATGTGGAGTAGCCTATTATTTCCTGCTTGTTACCAGATGATTTTATTTTCTATCAGTAGTCACACAAATGTGATAGTTTTCTATTCTAGTGGTCAGTCTGAACTTAACAGTTATTGAATCACGAAGAAGAACACTATTCACCTGAAAGAGAAACAACCATTTCTCTTTAGAATATTAGTAAAACAATCATCAAGTACTCACTCCTGATTTTTAAACTATATATATTATTTTTACTTCAACGCTACGTACAAAATCAATGGACGTTCTGTACTTACTTTTTGTTCAACTTTAATTTATTATCTAGATGAGTATTACATACTGTTATGGTTGTATCCTACATAACCTTCATAATCTATTCATGTTGGAGATATAAGTAGCACTGTATACATGCGCTATATTCTCTCAATATTATCTAGTACTGTTATGGTTGTATACTTCATAATCTTTACATCTTTGGAGATACAAATAGCATGCACTATACAATGTGCTATATACTTTCAATAAAATAGTTATATAAATGTGATAGAGTTATAGCCAAAAATAAAGTATATATATCTAGTGTAAAACATAGAATAAAGTTGTTAGTACTTAATAGTTACTACTTGAGTATGCTACGGTACCAAAACATTGTTGTTTATGGAATGAGAATTTCAAGTAACGTAAAATAAGTGGTAAACTGTAGGGAGCTCGATCACTAAGTACTTAATTCGTGCAATCCACTGTACATCCAAGAATGGGAATATATTTTCAACTTTTTTATTGTTGACTTTGATTTGATTTAGCGATGAGAATATCGGATCAATTTATTTTCAAATTTCTGTAATCAATTTTAATGAAATTAGTTCCATAGTTTCTATCACTAGATGCCAATTTCTAATGATTCTTTTAATATTAGAGTAGTCTACTAATCAAGTATCACTTGAATTAAGTAATCCGAATTGATATTATACATTTCATGGGATCCAAAAGCAATTTATTTTTTGATGCAATATTCTTATTCAAAATGAGCATTTACTGTGCATATTAATGGACGTAATATTATACTGTATTCATATGGATGGATATTAGTTTGAATGATTTATCCTAGAAGCTGTTGAAATTTTGAATATATATCAGTAGTTCAGAACCAATGGAAGTAAATAGTACTCAAGTTTATAATGTAGAATTTCTAAAAAGGAAATGAAATGCGGTATGTTCTTGCAATATGTAATTTTAGTATGTGTAGCATGAATGTATGAGCGAATCAAAAACTGTCAATTTTAAATGATAACTTGCGAGTATCTGGTGGAATGCGTTGTGAGGGAAGGACATTTCAAAGAACTTCAATTACCTAGTCAAGTTATGTTATCAAGCTTAATTTATTATGTTGAAAGATGTGAGTAGACGTTTCTCTTTGTAGCATAATTGCACATAAAATGAAAAATTTTAAAGAATCCCTCCATAAAGTTGAGAACTCCCTGTTACATTTAAAGAGCTTACAAATTTCAAAACTTTAAAAATATCTAGTTTTGATAATACATCACAAATATTCAATAAAATACGAGGTTCAATATTTTTGTATAATACCATCAATATTAAAAATGAGACATTAGTAATTTTCAAACGTTTTATAAGAATCCAAAATGAAGTTTGCATTTTATATTTTTGTACTAATTAACACTGTAGTGAGATCAATAGTCTAAATTGCAGTATTGATTAGAGCACTTCTAAAGTTTGAAGATATCATTCAGTTTCATGTAGTTAGAACTTTCAATTTCAAAAAATTGCCATTTCAATAAGATTTATTTTACGTTACCAAAACTGATAATACTTTTTAATTAGGTCAATTTTATAAAATCTACAACAGATGTGCGATAACGGTGAAGTTTTAAATCAAGATTGAACTTTAGTTTAATTTTTATAAAGATTTTAAGAGTTCATAGAACAAATAACATGATTCTTTTCGATCCATAAATTAGATCCTGTCACTTTGAAATGTAGTTGGAAAATCAGTAGACAGCGACTGAATAGAAAAAATAGATTTTTGATTAGCAGAAAAATCTACGATAATCAGAAAGTGCCTGTTTTGAATACAAGTATTTAGTGGACGTTGATTTTTATGGAAGCTCACAGATACTGTATATTTTTTCTCACGATTGAGCATTGCGTTGGTGCAAGTTCCAGTCAATAAAATTGATTAGTTACTTGCGGTTATAAATCCACTATTATTCCAAAATTACTGTATTTTTAAAACAGGTTCGTTGTTAATCCATCAATCACACTTTTATGCTGAGGTAAAGAGACTAAAATTCTTTATTGCAAACTTTTCACAATAATTATAATCTCAAAAGAAATTGATATCTTATCAATATGTAAAATAATGGTTAATCTAGTCTCATAACATATTGTAGAATTATTTTCGCCTTATTAATGGTTAATATTAGGTGATGTCTAGCTGCTTAGTATATTTCATTTAGCTACTAGGTTAATTTAGTTTCAATTCCATGTATAATTTGCCATCAGGGGGCAGATGAACTTAATATTAGGGGCACCAAAGGTGTACTTACTTAGTCTAATAAATACATCAGAATAAACTGAAGTTATAAATATAGGCTATTCTTCGTATGCCTCAGTTATTAAATTGCAACATTTAGTCTTTATTGGATTCTTTCTTTAACCATAATTATATAATGTAATGTTCAACGTACTGAACTGTATCATGAATATATCCAAGTTGCTCACTTTGTATTACTGGCAAATATGATTTGCTAACGTTAATACACAGCTTAGAATCTATTTAGTTTTAGCATTTCATAAAAATGTATTTCTTTCTTCAATGTAAAATTATTTATATCATTATGTATATAGCCATACTGTTATTGTATTAAATTTCTATTTGTAATATCTTTCGTGGAAACAATATTTTGTAATTTGAATGTTCTCTATCAGTACTTAAATCCATATACCGTCCTCGCTAATTCATTTCCCTCGATATTCAATTATAATTTTCATTAGCAAGTGCGATGGCGCATTCCTACTAATTCACTAATTTATTTCCTATGTCCGAGTTTATTGATGCAACAGTAGCTTTTGATAGTAGCAGTATTAATCTGGATTTCCACAGTGTAAGTGCACAGTGGAAATATTATTCTCATCAGTTCTAGTAGAACTACCTCCTCTCAGTAGTCGGCGTCTAAGGAGAATTAGAACTTAAGGAAAGAATATATTTTCCCACTGATATGTGGAAATCCTGCTTAAGAAAGTGCCAGTATAGACCAAGGCTAAAAAAGACACTTTCTAATAAACCTTGGGCTAGTCAAATTGAGAAACAAATTTGTAAATTTGTGAAAAAATTAGTAAGAAAGCGCCCTACCGCCAGTCAACATCACGTGACTCAGTGCCTTTTCAATGTGGATCAATCACACTTAGCGGATTGATTCAGTTGTCAATAACATTATAACTGCAATTCCTAATACAGATTACTGTAACCATCAACAATTTTTATGTTAATTAAACTGAAAGAAAGAATAGATTTTGTACTATTTAATATATATTGTCGTAATAAATATTGCCAATATCTCCTAGTTTTTAAGATATAAATATTATTATGTCGTAAAAATTGAATAAAAATTAAATGTTACTCGTCATTTGATTTTGTTATCCTTCGACTTATTCCTCTACGAAATAGTTAAAGTGGGGTTTACATTATTCAAATGGGTAGGCGACTAGGTGCCACCCCGTCTAGTTGTCCCCTTTTAAAACCGGTTTTTAGGGGACAAGTAGACGTGAGCCATTCCCGTCTAGTTGTCTCCTTCCTGAGAAGGTGACAACTAGTCGGGGTGACACCCTGTCGCTAGGGTGTGAGGTGTCAAGTTGTCGTTTACGGTCATGACTAGTTGGCACCTCCGGTCCAGTAGGTGTCAAGTAGTCGGGGTGACAACTTGACGGCAATGGTATATTTTTACGAGGGTACAAGTAGTCGTCTACGGTCACGACAACCTATCCCCTCGACTCCACTCCACAAGAAATCACCATTCCGGCTGGTTCTTCATTTGAAAGTTGGAAAATGAAGCCTAACTATCAAGTTTATATGAAAAGCCAATACAATTCCTAATTTTGTGCTAGCGCAAGTGTATATAAATATTTTTTTATCCTCATATTAATTACCAGACTTCATGTAATACCTCAGTTGATAACCAGACTGATAGCTTCATCTGCCATATCATTGATGGATGAAAATTTGACTGCCCTCATTAGGCTCAATTTACTCATAAACGGTGCGTCTGACGGGAAAATATAACTGAACAAAATGCGTTTAGAATTGTGTTCTACAAAAGGTTCAGTCATCAAAAGGGCTTATTATTAATTTTTTTCTGTTTTCAACCAACTCGGAAAAAAATGTCCTAAAAATAGCAAAGACGGCGAATATCTCCCGAACCGTGCGTTTCACGGGAAAATGTTACTGAACCAAAAGTGCTTAGAATTCAATTCTACATCATAACCAGTAATAAAAACTGCTTGATCCCTCCTCCCTACGCCGTGGGGGTGTAAGTTGTGCCAACTGGTGCTCTGTAGGTGACAAGTAGTCAGGGTGACACCCTGACGCCAGCGTGTAAGGTGTCATGTGGACATGAGCCATCCCCGTCTACTTGTCTCCTTTCTAAGGAGGTGACAACTAGTCGGGGGGACACCCTGACGCGAGGGTGCGAGGTGTCAAGTTGTCGTTTACGGTCATGACTAGTTGGCACCTTTGGTCCAGTAGGTGTCAAGTAGTTGCGGGGGACAACTTGACGGTATTGGTGTATTTTTTCGAGGGTATAAGTAGTCGCCTATGGCCAAAATGACCAGGTGTCAAGTAGTCGCGGTCACAACTAGACGGCGACCCATTCAAATTACCTTGAATTTAAGAAAACTTGAAACAACAAACAGAAACGTGAATCCACTATACTAATGTAAACCCTTCTTCAAGTTTTGTTGATTCAAAACTTGAGCATGCATGACTTATGCATTAAACTTTAAGGAACAATCTAAACTACAAATGTGAAAACGAGATACAAACAGTTGTCAATCTAGAATGTATAAAAACAACTAGCCTAATTGCAAAAATCGTTACGGTAATTTTTACTCGAACGCTCTTTCAACTTTTCTTGAAGTAAATTTTCAAGTAATATAATAATAATAATACTGAGGGTGATGCTCTAAGGCTTGTGCGTGGGTAATGAGTGAGAGGGATGATGAGAGATGACGACTACTTTTCAGGTAATCGGGACCGACGGCTTATCGTCTCCTTCGAAAGAAGGGGTGGCCGTATCTATATGATGTGGTCAAAAACTTTTGCCCCGGTCAAGATTCGAACTCGGGTTCTCTTGATTATTAGGCTCAACTCACACTTACGCGACTCAGGTCGAGAAGAGACTCGACTCTAGTAGAGAGCATGTGTTTTCAAATGGTGACAGTCGCGGAGACTAGAATCGACTGGTCTTAGTGTCAAATCTAGTCGAGAGCATGACGTGTTTCCAAATGGTGACACTCAGACCAGTCGATTCTGGTCTCCGCGACGTCACCATTTGAAAACACATGCTCTCGACTAGAGTCGAGTCTCTTCTCGACCTGAGTCGCGTAAGTGTGAGTTGAGCCTTAGACCGGCGCTTTATCACTCACTCCAACGAGTCACCCAATATTTTGGGAGTTGGAAAATAAAATGAGAACGACGATACATAAGTACCATCTTTGAAAGGTAGTCAAGACACTGAAAGGAAGAGCTGGATTCTCAGATATCAGTATCAGTGGAAATATATTTTCCATGAGTTCTGATTGGATTGTTCCCACTCAGCACAGCATAGCGAGTATGAATAGTCCCATTAAAACGTGTGGGAATAATATAGTCCAGTCAATATAGACATAAAAATGGGGGTGTGCTTGCAATTTATATTGTAGTTCTGATTTTCTAATATGTTATTTGGATACATGAGAGAAGTCCAGAACCAAATTCTTCATGCAAAATTTCCTTGTGCTATATACAGAGTAGCCCAAAAAAACTCGTATTTTCGGTTAATTTTGCAGTTTTCAGCTATTTCCGCCAAATCCAGTGATCGGACAGGAAAATTTGCTCTCGCCTTTTTTCAAGATTATAAAATTCTGAATGAAATGAGATCATTCGGAACTCTCTATCTCCAATGAGTACTGAGTTATGACTTTTCAAAAATGAGTGAAATTTCAATAAAAAAAATCAATCTTGATATTTAGTATTTGATCAACAATATATCCCGATTGTTACAATCTAGATGTAAAATTCAAAATCCCTCTGGGCGTAATTTTGTGCTCTACAATCTGAGACTAGGTAGAGCGCTCTACTTCATATAGATTTCCAGGTATATATAGAACAAGGAAATTTTGCATGAAGAATTTGGTTCTGGACTTCTCTCATGTATCCAAATATGTAATATATTAAGAAATCAGAACTACAATATAAATTGCAAGCATCAATGTAAATAGTGACTGGACTAATATTATTACTGTACCAGTCAGTGAGAAAAGATAGCATAAGAAGATATTATTCATGGTAAAGGTCGTTTATATTCCAAATTTCAAACAGATTTTTTGTTAACTCGACTCGATTACTGTCGACTACTACTGTCAATTATTACTGTTTTGGCCGGGTGAGAGTGTAAGACCGGCAGATAGAGAGACTACCAGCATCACATACTATCACGAAAAAGAACTGCTAAGACAATCGGCTTGAGTTAACATTGAAAATTGGAATTTAATCGCCGCCCTATACCATGGGATATCTTCTTGACTGACACTCCAGCTTGAAAGAGCAATCTCCATACCGTAACCTACTATAGGTAGCGGATAACGAGATGAACCCTGGCTGTCATTTTAGGCAATGGAAACCAGGGATCATCTCGTTAACCTAAATCATAGTTCTGAAAATGGTCTGCAAATCTGAAGTATCCAAGAAGTTGAAGGCTGTTTGGTACACTTTTATTATTCAAATTGGATAATCTTTTTCAATATAATTGTTAAGATCAATCATTATAAGAGTGAGAAAAAGTGGCAACTGAAATTTTTAAGTGTTCTAATAAGCGAGTTATGGGTTGTTGAAGTGCTAACTTTCCAGATTTCGTTTTCTTCCCCGATCATAAACGGTTTCGACTATATTAACAGAACCTCTCTTAAAAATTAAACAAATGTATATTCCCAAACTGAAACATTTTATTTCCCATATCTTTCATAAATAAAAAAGTAACATTTTTTTGTAAATTCGATGACTTGTTTATTTTGGCAATATCTTATCAATATCAAACCAAGAAATAATCGCGATAAAACGCATATTAGAACAAAGCCAATGATATATTGAATGTATTAAAAAAAATTCCAATGGAAAATTCGAAACTGTTTATGATCTGGAAAGAAAACAGAGTTAGCACTTTCAACAATCCATAACTCGCTTATTAGACCACTTAAAAATTTTAGTTGCCACTTTTTCTCACTCTTGAAATCATCTTAACAATTATATTGAAAAAGATTATCCAATTAAAATAAGAAAAAAGGGTACTGAACAGCCTTAAAAGAAAGAAATTAATCGAAGTATCTGTGACACCTTGCTTTGGAATATTCTCCTTTGAAGAATTGTGATAAATCTGTAAAGTTAACAATAATATTTCTGATAATTTGCTGTAGAAGTTGAGATCCATCAAGAAACTGGCAAGAGTAGAGTTGGTTTTCTTGAAGTAGATTTTCATGTAGAATAAATTACTGAGTTGGATTTTTGGATTATTTCAAGAATTCAAGCATGGCAAATTTATTAATTTTTATTGACGAAACATTATCGTTATTTACAATGATCATCAACACTTATTTCATAAAATATTTACAAATGGAATAATTAGTTCATGAAATGGGAACATGTGTATCACATGACATATTATAATATACGTCAGTCACAGTGGATACGAGTACAGATTCAAAATCTATAAACTTTAAATAGAAGATTCGCATCAACATGGATTGGAAGTATGCTGAATACGGTACTGAAGCAACCACTCTCCATTAGTTCTACCTGCAACATAATGAGCACTCTTGAAGATATCATTCTTTCAGATATTGAATTATTTCATCAAAATAATCGCCGAGGAGGACAATTAGAAACTAGAAATGAAAGAAAAAAAACCAAAAACCCAAACCAAAGAACCTAACTGGAGTTGTTAGTGTTATTAGTCGTGTTTGAAGTTTGAAGGGGGATTTACATGATTAAGTACTGGGTTATTCAAAAAGGACTTTAAAACTTTTAAAATTCATATAAATCTTATTAAACAAGGTAAAGAGCTGGTTTTGGTGTTGTTTTAAACAAAAACACTCCAAGTTTTGACTCGCGTAGTCCGCTAGTGCCTGGTCGCGCCGCACAAGCGCTAGCGGCAGTTACGTCAAAGATGCCTGTCTTCACTGGACCCGAGCGTGCTAGCTGTGTGCTTTGGTTTGAAAAAAGGCATTGTGTATCTTGATATGTTGCAAAAATGTTAGATACCACAGATCGATGAGTATGACCGAGAACGAAATGTTTTCTTTATGCAAGATGGCGCACCACCACACTATCTGACTGACGTCCGGGATTTTCTTAATGACCGCTTTACTGACGTCCGGGATTTTCTTAATGACCGCTTTACTGACGTCCGGGATTTTCTTAATGACCGCTTTCCAAATCAGTGGATTGGCCGTAATGCTCCAATTGCATGGCCCCCTCGTTCCTCACACCTAACACCGCTGGATTTTTTTCTTGTGGGGTTTCATAAAAGATATGGTGTATGTACCTTCTTTGCCAGCCACTCTACCTGAACTTAGAGCAAGGATTTGCGCTGCTGTAGAGCAAGTTACACCTGAAATACTAGTGATAGTCTGGGAAGAAATCTACTATCGATGGGATTTCTCCAGGATAACCAACGGAAGTAACATAGAACATCTTTAGTTTGAGGTGAAAAAAACTTGATGTGTTTTCCTTTAAAACAACACCAAAACCAGCTCTGTACCTTGTTTAATAAAATTTATATGAATTTTCAAAGTTGTAAAGTCCTTTTTGAATCACGCGGTACTTTAAAAACAAATATATTCCATTAATACTAAAGTCTGCTCAGCATGATAAAACTGAAAAATGTAAGAATAGTGTACCTTTAAGGGTCGAGTTGATGGTTTAGGACCTTCTCATCATCAGCATAGTGTTGATTTCTGAAATTATTCTCCTTAGTTGATCGATTACTTCTTTCAAGTGCCTATTTTTCAAGGCTACTTGCTGAAAAACACAAACAGATACAATTAATAATGTAATGATACAAATTTGAACAAGTAGGCCTACGCTTTCTTATTTCACAATCACTTAGAACATATTTTATTTTAATACTTGTACCGGTTCAAAATATCAGAATAGAATAATCATTCAAAAGGGTTCAAAATGGATTGGAATGATTTGAATTGATACAGGATTAATACTAAACTTGAGAGTAGGTGAGGATAAAACACAGCCAGAAATTGGTTTCTATGATACTATACTAGTAGTTCTGTGAACAGTAGACCTCATGCAGTATTCTCATCCACAAGTACCTGATTGAAACTATAGACCTTATGGAAATACATCAATAGACTGGCTTCTCCACACATCTGTGTAATCACTTGTCAGTTGATTCATGATGAATAACTCTATAGTCTGATTTTTACTCTAATATTGGTGTATGAAGGAGGCTCCTTTTTCCTTCTATATTATCCTTGAAATTCAAAATTTCCAAAAACCTTGTATATACGTCGACGCGCAATTTAAAAAGGAACATACCTGTCAAATTTCATGAAAATCTATTACCGCGTTTCGCCGTAAATGTGCAACATATAAACATTTAAAAATTAAGAGAAATGCCAAACCGTCGACTTGAATCTTAGACCTCACTTCGCTCGGTCAATTAGTTTAGTCTATATTATTTCGACTGAAAACAGTGAGAATTGATTATTGACCGAGCGAAATGAGGTCTAAGATTCAAGTCGACGGTTTGGCTTTTCTCTTAATGTTCAAATGTTTAAATGTTTATATATTTATATGTTGCGCGTTTACGGCGAACGCGGTAATAGATTTTCATGAAATTTGACAGGTATGTTCCTTTTTAAATTGCGCGTCGACGTATGTACAAGGTTTTTGGAAATTTTGCATTTCAAGGATAATATAAAAGGAAAAAGGAGCCTCCTTCATACGTCAATATTAGAGTGAAAATCAGACTATAGAATTATTCATAATAAATCAGCTGTCGAGTTGACTATAAATTGCATGCCATGACGCATGCAATTCAATATCTCAATGTAACTTGGTAAAAAATTAGCAGCTGTGTAGACTATAAATTGCATGCCTCATTGAATGCAGTTTTTATGCACTATTAAATAGGATGCAAAGAACTTAATATAACAACTCGTCTGGGCGCCTAGATGTCTTCTGGTTTTCTCGCGCTAAATTCCGGAAAGCGTTATAGGATAATTAAATCTTGTGTAAGCATGATCTGATCAAATAAATAGTTAGTGTATCAGTGTGGATGAGCTTATGGTTTGGGACGTCGTTATAACTGCGCGAGGTCTACTGTTCACAGAACTACTAGTACAGACGAACCTTCATACTTTTTTGAAAATTTGATTTTAATGAAAACTACTGATTCAAAATTTCCTCATGTTACAGAGATTCAGTCTCCATCGCTAATTGAATGCCTGATCTCTCTTACCTCGAGAATAAAAAAATAATTATATTATAATTAAAACCATATTAATTATTATTATTTATATAATATTAAAACCATTAATTATATAATTAATTAAAACCAAATTAATTATAGAAAATTACTAGTACAGTCCGGGTCCTTTAGCTTTGCTTATCGGCGGAGAGCAACTAAATTAAAATACTACCCGTTCAAAAATATCGAACATTTTTAGGGAGCTTCCCCCATCTAGGGATCTAGGTACTCTGGAGCGTATGTTTTTTAAAAAGTAGGAATATTACCCCGCGAACCATACCTTGCCCATATGCAGTTTCAAATTCACGGAGGCAAAGCTACGGGACGAGTACTATACCCTTGTTATATATTTATATAAAACACGATAATTTATATATAAAACAAAAAATTTTGATATAAAACACGACTAGTTTCCGGCATTTATCCCATTTTCAAGTATTAATACATTTTAAATTTGGATTTTTAAGAAACAACAAATGGATAACAGAAAAAATCAAACTCCTCTAGAGAAGTAATGATAATGATATTGCTGTGTTGCATAGTCAAAAACTTGAGTCAATTCTGTTCGTATGAATGCATTGATATCATTATACATTATATCACAATATTATATCTGAATTAAATAAATATACTAAGAAATTTTCAAAACTTATTTATCTATATAACTAGAAGTATTTTACTCATTATTTAAATAAAAGTCTATTCATTTAATATGAATAATCACCACAATATCAACTTCTCAACTACACAAAAAGTTAGGCTATATCAGAATATTTAATCAAATATTTTGATCATGATATCATTTATTTTAGATGAATAGGCTCACCTCCATAACTTCTTTACTCTCGTCACATGCCAATCTATATGACTCAGAAGTTTTTCTCTCTTCAGATTTCATGTCCCATTCTTCCTTCAAAGGTATTAGACTCTGAAAACAGAAATTCATTCCTAAAATTTTAATTTACTAAATAGGAAAAAAAATTACAAAAGGAAAAATTAATTCAATCCAGTGTGTGACCTCCTTGGATGCATTTTTTTTAGAAAATATTTAAAGCTAGAATAAGTCCACTACCTACTACTTTCCTTAAATTAAGTTTGAGGCTATAACTTATCGTCTCAAATAGCTGAGATCTTGTGCGTTATACAGTGTCTGATAAGTCACTTCATATTTTTATACAGCTATAATTGTTTTATTTATGAACCAATTTTGTTAGAACTACATTTTTTAGATAGAGCACTCCTTGAGGTTTTTTTAACACCAATTTTCATTTGTTTCAGTTTAGAAATGCCCCCTCTCTTGACTGTGGAAGAACGAGCCAAAATAGCAGCTCGTTATGAGATCTGGAGATCTGTGGTGCAAGTACAAAGGTGGTGGAGGGCTGAACAAGGGATCCATGCAACACTGGATGCAAAAACTGTTAAAAATTGTCATTCCAAATTACTTACAACAGGGAGTATCGCAGATGCAAGACGATCAGGAAGACCATCAACGTCAAGGACAGGAGAGAATTTTGACAGAGTTCTTGAGCCCTAAGAGATCACTTATCGTCTCAAATAGCTGAGCTCTTGCGCGTTATACAGAGTGTCTGTTAAGTCACTTCCTATTTTTATACAGCTATAATTGTTTTATTTATGAACCAATTTTGTTAGAACTACATTTGTTAGATAGAGCACTCCTTGAAGTTTTGTTTAACACCAATTTTCATTTGTTCCAGTTTAGTGAAATGTTCATGAGGAGCCCTAAGAAATCACTGCATCAAGGATCTCGTGGCTTCCATGGTTTAAAACTGAGATCTTTCTTAAGAATCGTTGCAACAGAGTAACGTGAAAAACCATTTTCACGAGAACCTTGATGCAGTGATTTCTTAGGGCTCCTCATGAACATTTCACGAACTCTGTCAACATTCTCTGCTGTCCTTGACGTTGCTGGTCTTCCTGATCGTCTTGCATCTGCGACACTCCATGTTATTAATAATTTGGAATGACAATTTTCAAGTTCTTGCACCAGTGTTGCATGGATCCCTCGTTCAGCCCTCCACCACCTTGGTACTCGCACCACAGATCCCCAGATCTCATAACGAGCTGCTATTTTGGCTCGTTCTTCCACAGTCAAGAGAGGGGGCATTTCTAAACTGAAACAAATGAAAATAAGTGTTGAACAAAACCTCAAGGAGTGCTCTATCTAACAAATGTAGTTCCAACAAAATTGGTTCATAAATAAAGAAATTATGTTGTTGGTTATCCATCTTGTTTCCACTATTATTATCACTATTAAATTTTATAAAACTTCAAAGTGAAAAAGCACTCACATTATAATACTGTACTGCATACAGGTTGTCTGATAAGTCACTCCCTATTTTTATACAGCTATAATTTCTTTTCACTATTAAATTTTATAAAACTTTAAAGTGAAAAAGCACTCACATTATTTGATGTGGCGACGTCCGTTTCGTGCTGGTATTGCACATTTTCAAGCCAAACAGGAACTGAAGTATTTAAGGTTATCAACACTAAACCTTAAACACTTCAGTTCCTGTTTGGCTTGAAAATGTGCAATACCAGCACGAAACGGACGTCGCCACATCAAATAATGTGAGTGTTTTTTCACTTTAAAGTTTTATAAAATTTAATAGTGAAAAGAAATTATAGCTGTAGAAAAATAGAGAGTGACTTATCAGACAACCTGTATGCAGTACAGTATTATCGGAAACTACTGTATCAATTATACCATGAATCTTATTTTGAACCCAACTGGATTATGCCGTATCTACATGTTGGCCCAATAAAGGCCAATGTCGACCAGCGCAAGTGTGTGGATGGGTGGTTTGCCAACGCTGGTCCCGCTTACTGGACCAACATATAGATGCGGAATAAAATAGGCAAAGTGTGATTCAACAGAAACTGTCAGCAGTGCTAATAAATAACACCACCACACTCCCATTCAACCAATACTGAAAGTTAAAAATCTGGTGTGGCGCACTCACACAACTTTCCTTGCCGTTATGAAAATTGATCACCTGACGCTAGTGTTCCCGCGCATACTAGTTTACTATTCAAAGATCTGAGTCAGCTGGTGACAGGACTATAACGCTCGATACACACGGGATCTGCTATCTCTTCATAGTGAATGATTTAATAGAATCAACAGTTGCCAACAGTTTGCAATTGAATAATCACATTTTCTCTAATTTCGAACTTATTTTAAATCTTAGGTGAAAATGTTACTGGACATTTATTGTAGAGATTTTTATGCTCAATCTTTTGGAATTTTTTGTTTTAATTGTATCCAAAGCCTGATAATTGGGAATCTAAAATGAAGCTTTGCATTGATGGGGCTGAGCTCCTGGAATTTTCACAGATATGGGACTTGTGGCAGTAGATAGAGCTTATCGATGACTATTTTAGGTATGAATTTGATGAAAATCGTTGGAGTTGTTTTCGAGAAAATTGCAAAAAACCCTGTTTTTGACAACATTTTTGCCATTTTAGCCGCCATTTTGAATTGCATCAGATCGAAATTGTTCGTGTCGGATACTTAAATCGTAAGGACCTTAAGTTCCAAATTTCAAGTAATTCCGTTAATTGGGAGATAAGATATCGTGTACACAGACGCACATACACTCATACACACACACACACACACACACACACACACACACACACACACACACACACACACACGCACGCACACACACGCATATACACTCATACACACACACACACACACACACACACACACACACACACACACACACACACACACACACACACACACACACACACACACATACAGACCAATACCCAAAAACCACTTTTTCGGACTCAGGGGACCTTGAAACGTATAGAAATTTAGAAATTGGGGTACCTTAATTTTTTTCGGAAAGCAATACTTTCCTTACCTATGGTAATAGGGCAAGGAAAGTAAAAAATAGATCACACTTTGTCAGCTATTCAAATAAAAACAAGGTGACACTTTTTTTGAGTGCACCGTAACTATCGATATATTAATATAATCATATTTCAGTATCGAAATTAAAACTGGTACAAACATACTGGGAATAAAACTGAAAAACAGAGTGTTTGAAAAAGAACTCCCTAGTTTTAGGTATAAATTTAATGTGTAAATTAATGGAAAACTTCATCAACAAGTACATACAATGAAAGAGAGAATCTTCAAGTTTTTTTCAACATCAATACACTTCAACATGGGATCCATTTGTTGCCCTGCACAAGCCGAGACGATATTCAAGCTCTCGCCATGTATTCACCAACATATCAGGTGTAACTATCCCAACCGCCGTGGCGATTCTTTCCGGTAAATGGTTTGTCTCGGAACATTTTTTATGTTTTCCCAAAATAAAAAGTCCAGACGGTTTTTTAGTCCGGGCTTGGTGGCCAAGCAATTAGGCGAGCTCTCCCTATCCACCTTCCTGGAAAGCGAGTGTCAACTGAAGGAACTGTTCCCTGGCGCCGTCTTAAGGTCAAGCAAGTCTGCCAAATGCAGGGGGGGGGGCAAAACTTGGACAGCTGCTGAATCAAACACCACAAACTAGAATAGTGTATATCACTTTTTACAGATTCTATGAGACATCAAAACTAGGGAGTTTCGTTTTTAAACACCCCGTATGAAAATTAACTATCTAAATTTGAAAATCTACTTTGTGAAAATATTCAATGACTGAAAATTTTGTCAAGTGAAGCTTGACCTATTTTGGACTATGTGTAACCTTATCTGAATTTGGGAGAGGAATAGCATAAGTTTACCTTATTTTTCTTCTCCCTATCATTTTGATGATGTACTTATTGTATGAATGAATAAAGCATAAACTAGTTGACTAATAACTAACTAACTATAGACTAAAACTGAAATAAAATATACTAGTATTTGATATATGCATTCAAATATACTGGGATACCTTATCTCGATACTATCGATGTAAGTGATGCACCCAACTCTCTCAATAATTTCTGTGATGTACTCAAATAACTGGTGCACTTGAAGTAAAGTCTAGCCAGAAATAAACTAAATCTCAGAAGAAAATCAATGCGTGGTGAACAAATTTATTATTTTATGTCACTTACTTCAATATGCATGTATTCCATTCCTTGCAACTGGCAATTTTCGTTGCACTTTTCATAGATGACCCTCAGCCGCTTGAAGAGGAATTTGATAGTGCGCAGTTGGTCGCTAACCTTGGTCTTTCTGTCATTGCTTGCATTCACACCTTGAGCTGTTCCGTTCGGCGGCTGCAAATAGAAACAAAAAGGTAACTTTATGTTTTCGTGAAAGCAATAGACAACTAAATTCTTTACTACTGTAGTAGGGCGAGGAAAACATTACATTATCAGATATTCATTCCTGCTCGCAGACGTAGAGTTTTGTACTCTCAGCAAGCAGTATTTTTCTATCCAAATTCACAAATTAGTCCTGGTTTAGCATGTTCGAATTCTTGTCTGATGTTATTGTTTAATAAATTAAGACTTTTATGTACTTTATAAATTATTGACTTATTACCCTAATATTGTTAAGCTGTATCCTTTTTTCTCATAATTTGTAAATATTGTGAATTGGATTGAATAAAATTTGAATTTGAATTTGAATATCCATAAAATCAAATTCTTTTTCTTATTGTGCCTGTCCGCTACGAGCGTGGGCGATCAACATGGCGATCTTCACTTTCTCCACAGCAAAACGAAATATTTCTATGGAGCTTTTTCTACACCAGGAACGGATGTTGTTTAGCCAAGAAATTCTTCTTCTACCTGGGCCCCTCTTTCCAAAAATCTTTCCTTGGAGAATCACCTGTAATAGAGAATATCTTACGTCGTTTCTCATTACATGTCCCAGATACTGGATCTTTTTGCATTTGATGGTGGTGATTATTTCAATGTCTTTCCCCATTCTCCTTAGAACCTCAATGTTTGTTATGCGATCAGTCCACGGTATCCTCAGAATCCTTCTGTATGCCCACATATCGAACGAATCAAGTCTTTCACTAATGGCTTCATTCAGGGTCCAGGACTCTGCATCATATAATAGGACGGTAAACACATAACACCTGAGCAAATTACAATTTGAATCAATTTTGGACATTTTTAATGGTGGAGATGATTTTGAAAATGTTTTTTTTTCTGTGAAAATTGAGTTTTAACCTTCTTCAACCTCAAAATTGTTCCAGCAATCAGATTTTTAAATTGAATATGTGTAACGCTAGTTTGCCTCCATGGTGCACATTAGGTAACACTAAATGTAAATGAATGTTACTTTGAAATTTGAATGTATGTGACTATTGTCTTTGCTTACCATTGTTTAGCCATTACAAGTAATAAATTGAATTATGGTTAATTAAAAACTAAAAATGCCACTTAATTCTATGATCTGCAACTTTTCAGAATTCGAGACTTTTGATTCCACTGTTTTTTGGTTCATCTAACTTCAATTCCATCTGTGATATTAGCTTATTTTTTCAATGATTTAGACTATATTATATAAATATTGTAGTAGCATAATTATGTAATGTATTTATGATGTGATGTTTATGACCTGTGTTAATATTGTATTATATACGATGCATAACATGAAAATAAAATTGAATTGAATTGAAATGGACTAGCAAATGATGGCGGTCAGAAAAACGTATGTTCTCCTGACCGAAAACTACACAACATCTCAAAGAATTTGGAAATATACAGTGTATATCTAGGCATTTGAGACTCATGAGCTATATATTTGTTGTGTATCTGCCATAAGCTAAAAAACAAACCTGAGCATTTTTATCTTTGTTTCTAGGGAGAAATTCTTGCTCTTGAATCTTGAAGATGGAGCCCATTCTATTGAAAGCTGATCTGGTCTTTCCTATTCTTGATTTCATTTCCTCAGTAACATCCCATTCATCATTTATTATGGTTCCCAGGTAGCTATAGTTCTTTACTCTTTCCACTGGTGCCCGATTGACATATAGGTGACCTCCATTTATGTTATTCTTGCTTATAATATCAACTGGAAAGGTTCAAATTTTCAGTGAAAAATATTCTATTAGAAATCAGCCGATCTCAAAACACTCATTTGAAAAATAAATTGAAGGATGCCTTCATGTAGAGTGGAGATTACAGTCCGAAATTCGCCACGTCAACAAATAAGGAAGTCATTCTATTCTATTAGTCGATAGAAAGAATTTTTGAAATTTATTGTCAACAAATAGTATTACAGGGAAATGCTGGTCATTACTGAAAATCTCTCTTCGGTTGACTGCTAACTCAATCTGTAAATTTTGTCTTCAGAAATTCAGAGAGATTTGAAGGAAATGTAGTTTGCCATGGCTATAGCACAAGAGCAAAGAGTTCAGCTGTATATCAGTACCCCGCTCACAGACTGACACTTTTGGAAAAAGGACCATATTATTCGGGACTGAAGCTCTTCAATTGTCTACCTGAAAGAATACGGTTATGTGGTAGTCATAGGCTTTTCTTGTCTTCAATTACTAATGTACTTGTGGAAGCGTGTGCCTATACAATGGAGGAATGTTGTGGTGCCTTCATACTTTGAGTTGATACAGATGCATACACTTTGCATAGAAAAATTTTCATGACATGTTACATGCCACTTGAGCTCTGCTCAGATTTGTGGCTTCACGTAACATATGACAATAATAATAATAATAATAATAATAATAATAATAATAATAATAATAATAATCTAATCTTAACTTCTGAGTACGAATCTGAAAGGGTGAGTTCACCCATCAAGTTCCAAGTTGATCATCAATAAGTGGTGGGTGTGAGAGTGTCTCAGTTTGCCGAAATCTCAAAGTCCCGATGCTTTTCAGAAATTCCAGTGGATATAGTAGCATATTTTTAAAATGTATGAATTCAGGGCTACTTTCTTGTATTTATAAAATTGAATTATAGTACCCTTTACAATTAAAAAATAATAAAACAAGAATACAAATTGTAACGTAATACTAGTTTCGGTGATCACAGCATCGTTAATCACTAAATTCAGGTTTTATAATTATAACCTGATGATGGTGTGATCACCGAAACTAGTAGCTACGTTACAATTTGTATTCTTGTTTTATTATTTTATTAATTGTAAAGGGTACTATAATTCCATTTTATAAATAGTATCATATATTTATTTGTATGATGCCGTATTATATTCTGGAATATGGAAATCTGGAATAGGATATTAATTTATTCATTTACAATAGGTTGATTGAATGAAAGAATGTCAGAGTAATTTTCAAGCAAATCCTTGGATTCGAGTCAGCTGTAAAATCCTATTTGTAAAGCCAGAACTTGTGACTAGACGCTAGCATAGAGATACAAATATCGGGGACCGAGCTTCGCTCTGGAGTACAAAAGCATAAAAAATTTATTACGAAAGAAGAAATTATAATAACATTCTTACAGAA
This sequence comes from Nilaparvata lugens, assembly GCF_014356525.2. Classification (NCBI taxonomy): domain Eukaryota; kingdom Metazoa; phylum Arthropoda; class Insecta; order Hemiptera; family Delphacidae; genus Nilaparvata; species Nilaparvata lugens. The sequence goes on from NC_052504.1 coordinate 95,273,119, forward strand.
ATGTTCTACCTAATCACAGTAAATTGAGATTAATTCCCAGAGAATGCAAAAATTTCCCTCACAAAGGCCCAGTTGCACAAAAGCCGGTTGAATTTTAAACCTGATTAATTTCATGTGAATCAAATCAGAGAAGACCATTTCGAAAAGATGGATCTACTGGAATTAATCAGGATTGAAAATAACTCGGCTTTTTTGCAACCTACCTGATTGAAACTAACGACCTTATGGAAATACAGCAATAGACTGGCTTCTCCACACATCTGTGTAATCACTTGTCAGCTGATTTCTGATGAATAATTCTATAGTCTGATTTTCACTCTAATATTGGCGTATGAAGGAGGCTCCTTTTTCCTTTTATATTATACTTGAAATGCAAAATTTCCCAAAACCTTGTATATATGTCGACGCGCAATTTAAAAAGAAACATACCTGTCAAATTTCATGAAAATCTATTACCGCGTTTCTCTGTAAATGCGCAACATATAAACATAAAGAGAAATGCAAAGAACGTCGACTTGAATCTAAAGGTGCGTACAGATATACGCGCCGCGAACTTGAGCAATTCACTTTTAATTAGCTGACTATATCTATATTTTTACAGAAACGGTAAGATACAGATATAAAAAGCTTGAGCATCAGCTGATATAAAGTGAATTGCTCATGTTCGGCGCGTAAATCTGACGCACCTTAAGACCTCACTTCGCTCGGTCAATCATACACATGATGAACATATGTGTTTGTCAAGTTCCGTTCAATCTAATAGAATCTATAAAGATTAAGTTATTAACATTTTGTTAATAACTTTGGTGTAGACGCAGCTTAATGAACATAATCTTTTGGGTTGTGTTAGTTTCGGCAATAAATCTACGTCAGTTTTCAATGGTGTATCTGACTTGACCAACTGATTTATAGTAGCCAGCAACGTAAACTTGACGCCATGAGATTCGACGAGCTATGCGGCTCAACTCACACTTACGCGACTCAGGTCGAGAAGATAGATATATATTACGTCTGGTTGGCCTCAACGGCGTCAGACAAGTCAAAGTGCTAGCAAAAGCGAGACACCATTAATTTTTTCATTAAATTTATATCTAGTATATAATTACTATTTGTCTTTGACTCTATTACAGTAATCAAAATAGTCCTTCAGACTATAAAAGCATTCCTCCTTTAGAAATAATTTCAAACTTCGTTTAAACTTTTTTATCGTTAATATTTCCCGCAACCGAATTGGTAGTACTTGGTAAATCTTTCTACCAATATAACTGGGTTTTTCTTCATACAAAGTCAATTTATGATATTCCGAGAAGGTACTCTTATGCCGTGTATTATATTCATGCGTCTTATTAATAGTCTGTAGTGAACACCTTCTAATATATACACACATTTCCAAAATATAGAGACAGGGAACACTGAGAATCTCCATTTTAATAAAATAGTCCCTACAATGTGTTTGTGGATGCAACCTCAACATAGTGCGCAATGCTTTCTTTTGACAAATGAAAATTTGCTGGAAGTTACTCTCTCTAGCTCCCCATAGGGCCACTGAATATGTAATATGTGACTCCACCAAGCAGTGATAGACCGACTTCAATAGAGGCTTATTATTTAATTTACTTAAATTCCTTAAGACAAAAATTCCACTCGCTATTTTACTTTTAATCTTATCCAATTGTTCCCCCCAACCCAGCCCTTCCTCCAGTTTCACCCCTAAGAAGTCCGTTGAGCTCTTGATTACCAATTCCGGCTCTCCAATGAATAATTTAGGTGTTTCATTGTGTCTTAACCTCCTACTCTGATGGGTTTGTAGACACATAATCTGTTTTCGAGGCATTCGAAGAGACTCGACTCTAGTCGAGAGCATGTGTATCCAAATGGTGACACTCAGACCAGTCGATTCTAGTCTCCGCGACTGTCCCCATCAGAAAACATATGCTCTCGACTAGAGTCGAATCTCTTCTCGACCTGAGTCGCGTGAGTGTGGGTTGAGCCTACGGCTCAATTTCCCACAGTTTCTCACGAAATTATCAAAATAGGCACTTTATGGAGTGAGATCTTGATGAACTGAGACTCTCCCTCAGAGAATATTCTAGTTTGAGTACCTGCAGGGTTTTGAGAGTGCTGAATACGTCCTGAGTGCGCGACACAATATCCTGCACTGTTTCCTGGCCGAAGCGACACAGCGACGCGGTGTTGAAGTCCTGCTTGCTCTGCTGACCCGGCGCCGGCGCATTCGGCGTCTGCTGGCTGCTCACCTGGGCTCCCCCCACCCCCACTCCTGGGCCCGACACTTGCGACTGGCCCACTCCTCCCACCTGCTGTCACTCAAAACAACATCAAATCAAATGCAATTCAATGTCAAACAAAATAAATAAAATATTACCGGTAAATGAATTAAATAAATATGAATTATTATTCATACTGAAATATTCAGTAAATACAGAGTTTTTCAGAAGTAGTGTCAGACATTTCAGAGTATTGTTTCTGGCTGATAGGAGTCTACTAATGTCGCATTTTAAGTGTCCAAAACTCAGCGGTTATCCTTATAGCTGCCATTTTGTTTTTTTTCACTTGAGAATTTTCATCTCAAGAACGAAATGATGTATTGATCTGAAATTTGGCATGAATATTTATGCTATGAAGACTCAACTTTAAAAAATAAAATAAAAAATTTTCAATTTAAATTTTCAAAATGATTACTACAAGAATTTAAACGGTATCTTTACTCTATGATTGTGATTGAGATTGATCATTTGTTCAATATGATTGATTGATTGATAATTTTTTCAAAGTATTACTAGTGGTTCTACTAGTAGTATCACTACTAGTATTACTAGTAGCTCTGTGAACAGTAGACATCGCGCAGTTATAAACCGCAGCCTCCTCTTATACTGTCCATCAGAGTAAATCCTGTCTGTATGTCGTGTCGGCGAGATATCGGTGTGAAAACGGCTAATGGCTGTTAGGGTTGGTGTATCAAAAATCCTAACATCAAAAGCTAATCTCTTTCAAGACATACTGACAACTGGGCAGCCCGAGTTCAGAGCAGAGAAAGTTCGAGAGACAATACTATATTATTTTAGTTATTAATAAATAAATTTATTAGTTATTAATAAATAAATTTATTAGTTATTAGTTAATAAATTTCTTATTGCAAATTTCACGAAAACCGTTCAGTTTACAGAAAATTTACAAGAGACAAAAAAGTTGGCAAATTTTATCAAGATTTCAATACTTTGAAAAAATTATCAATCAATCAATCATATTGAACAAATGATCAATCTCAATCACAATTATAGAGTAAATATACCGTTTAAATTCTTGTAGTAATCATTTTTGTCTGTCTCTATTTTCAACCTCAGCCATTAACCAATAAGTAATTAACAATTAACTTCCATCCAGCTGTTAACCCTGTTGTCAATATTTCCAGTAGCAGAAGTCTTCGGGGCGAATTACAACATTTAATTAGGATTTTCGTTTAATAATTTATCATTAATCTAAATTTTTAACGTAAGCTATTAACTAATGAATCCCACCTGTGGTATCTGCTGCTGAGGCTGCTGCTGTTGCTGTTGTTGTTGCTGCTGCTGTTGTTGCAGCTGTTGCTGTTGCTGCTGCTGTTGTTGCTGCTGCTGCAGCTGCTGTTGCATCTGTTGCTGCTGAATCTGCATTTGTTGCGCCTGATTCTGTGCCTGACTTTGCGCCTGCATGCCCACCACGCCGTAGCCCTGCTGGTTCACCATACCTGCGCCCGGAAACGAGATCACATCTGAAACGAAAATTACAACAAAAATTGAACTGCAACAATAAAAATCAACTGTATCTATCACTACTGTTTATGCAATTGTCTCAAATCTGCAACGAAAATTACAACAACAATAAAGGCTGTGCAAAGGCTAAAAATAAACTTTCTACTGGTGATATTTTTCAAAGTTTTTCGATTCGTATATCATCAAGCTATCAAAATAAAAAAGTTTTCTCATGAAAACATTTTATTTCCGATCATTACTTTTTTCTGAAAATATCAATTTTTGATAAAATTATTCAATTTACCAAAAATGACCAAAAATAATTTTTTGGTCATTTTTGGTAAACTGAATAACTTTATCAAAAATTGATATTTTCAGAAAAAATTTTTCACTAGATTAGCAATAACATGAAAAATCAATCCTCTAAATCTCATGGATTACCGAATTTGAAATGTTCTGTCCCAAAAATTTAAACTTTGGGCGCTCATATCTCAAAAAGTATGATCGGAAAAAAGTTTTCCTGAAAACTTTTCTTTTTGCGTGTGCGTGGGAGATTTGAGTTGAGCAAGCGTCTATTTCATCGGCGGGATTCGAACCCATGAACAGGGCAGAACGAAGTTACCCACGCTAATCCACGAAAAGCAACCCACGCCGTGGGATGTTTTGTAAACAATTGCTAGACTTCTCTAGACATCTGTGTAATACATGCAATGAATAATCCACTTGTCAGCTGATCAATTATGAATAATTCTATAGCAATGGTTTACAAAACATCCCACGGTGTGGGTTGCTTTTCGTGGATTAACGTGGTTCTACTTTGCGGCGGGCCTAACCCGGCTGAATGTAGCCGAAAAATTTCTACACTTCTATACTGGCGGTATCAATCAATCAATTTATTCAGCCTGGCGATACAGTAGTAAGCCTACATAAGGCTACGTCACAAAATATTTTATAAAATTACAATACATAATGATAATTAGGTAAAAATACATAATAAAATCAATAATAACAAATCCTTAAAATGAATAAAGACAACAATATCAATCAATAGCATTCAATAGTTCACCCATAATAGGGCTACGTTATAATTAACTATTTCATATAATAGTTGACATTAATAATTTATTCTACCTACCCCTGTCCTGAATTCCTCTAAAGAGTAGAATGGATTTTCAATGAGCCATTTTCTTAAATATCTGAGGAATACAGGCAGGGGAAGGGTACGGAAGGAGGCTGGTGAAAGGTTGAAAAATTTTATCCCCACTATTGGAAAACTCGAAAGAGATTTGCTGAGGTACGTGAAGATCTCCACTGGCCCTAGTCGGATAATTGTGAATGTCACTGGCAACCGTCAGTACATTTTCCCTCAATTTTATCTCTTTCAAGCACTGACACAAAAATTCATTGAAGACTGTTAATATTGAATTTTCCTTGAATAGAGGTTTACAATGATCTAGGTAATCTGCATTGCTTATTATTCTGACTGCTTTCTTCTGTAAAACTAATATTTTTTTACACTTGAGGAATGGCCCCATAATCTGATAACCTACCATAATTCAGGATTGAATGAAAAAAAGCATAATAAACTTGTTTAACATAATTATCAGGCAACTCACATTTTAGTCTCCTCAATAGAAATATATTCCTACTTAGCTTAGAGCAAATCATTTCAACATGACGTTCCCATAATAGTTTAGAATCCAGCATGAAACCCAGTAGTTTAACTGGGTTTGTCTGTGCCGCTATAGTGTGGTCCACGTTATAATGGAAGTGGATAAAGATAAAAGAATAGCGATGCCGATTCTCTTCATTAATTAATTATATTTCTACACTGTCAAAAACATACTTGGCATCGATGTGGACCTAGAAAAGGATAGTACCACCGGCTTTGTCGAATGATAGACAAGGATAGCAAAACCAAAGTTGATCAAATACTGTCATTATAACGTGGACCTTACTATAGCATTGTTTAATGAAAATGTGATTTCCTGTGTTTTAGTTTCATTTAGAGCAAGTTTGTTAATAGAGAACCATTTTTTAGCATTATTGTAATGATCAAGGACTGAGTTTTCTTACAAGGTCTACTGTGGAACTGGATGCATAAATAGTGGTATCGTCGGCAAACATTAAAGCCCTACCAGATAATCAATAAAACAGATCGTTTATTGAAACAATGAAAAGTAAAGGCCCCAAAACTGAATCCTGTTGAACTCCCATTCTAACAGGCAGTGGAAGAGAGTCAACACCATTCCAGCTTACTATCTGTTGTCTATCTGCCAAATTGGATTCAGTCAAACTGAGCGCATCATGTTTAAGAACATAATACTTTAACTTCAAGATGAGAATATCATGTGGAATGCACTCAAATGCACGCGATAAGTCACATAGTAAGGCGCAGGTAGATTCCCTGGTTTCAAAACAATTAAAAATATGCTGGTATGAATGCAGAATGAGAGGGGATGATGTGGGAGAGACATTACCACCCCTACATCTCCACCACGCTGATATTTTGAAAACATCAAACACCCGTTCGCAAGAAAGGTGCAGTTGACTAGCCAGCTAATTTCAGGCCAATATAAATTCCTCCCAACATGGCAAAGGTGCTGGAGACTATTATGAAGCAACAAATGGTGGATTACTTTGAAAGTAACAACCTCCTCTGCCAACAGCAGCATGGTTTTAGAAGTGGCCACTCTACAACAAATGCACTGATTGCCCTGACTAGCGAAATCCAGAACACATTTGAGACTGGTGATACAATGGCCCTTACACTGTTTGATCTGAGTAAAGCCTTCAATTGTGTTCCACACCAAATTCTCCTAAGGAAGCTGGAAAGGTATGGAATCAGCGGCCCGGTCCTCAACACCATAAAAAGTTATCTTGAAGACAGAAGCCAATTAGTCTCAAAAAAAGGAGCTTTGTCAAGGATTAGAGATATCAAACACGGAGTGCCCCAGGGTTCTGTCTTAGGCCCCCTTCTATTCATCCTTTTGACAAATGACTTTGTTCCCAGCAAGGACTCCATACTGTTTGCAGATGATACGACGGTGATGTCTAGAGGAATATCAACTGAACAAGCATTGGCAATGAACGAAACTCACACACAGGAGGCAAAGAGATGGTTCCAAATAAACAAGCTTAAACTCAATGAGGACAAATCCCAAATATTAATATGCTCTCTGAAAAACGAAAAACCTGAAAGCCCTGCCGAACCAGTAAAATTATTGGGGTTTTGGCTTGACAGAAAATTGGAATGAGACACACACATTTCAAAGACATGCCTAAAACTAGCAAGAGTCCTACATCTCCTAAAAAATTAAGGTATGTTGTCACTCTAGAATACTTGATGACAGCTTACTATTCGCTATTTCACAGTCACATAACATACGGAATCCTTCTCTAGGGACATGCTTCAGCCAGCTCAGATATACTATTGCTACAAAAAAAGGCCATTAGAAGAATCACATTCTCTGACCATCTAACACACTGCAGGCCACTATTCAAAAAGCTGAGAGTACTTACAATCTTTAGCCACTATGTACTCTGCTCACTCCTATTCATAAAGAACAAAGCAAACAACATGACAAAGAGAAGCAATATACATACCTACAACACTCGACATGCGGCAGACCTACCTCGAAGCAGACTTACAGCAACTTAAAAATTTTTGAAATATCAGCACTGCGACTGTATAACCAGCTCCCTGAATATATAAAAAATTGTGAAGCCAGAAAGTTTAAGCAAATATTGAAAGAACGCCTAATACAACGGCCATTATACTCATTGGCAGAGCTAGTGGATGAGCCCCTATACTCAAACACAAACAGCCGCCATCCCAGAGTTTGAGGGGTGACCCCCTGAACTCCCTGACACAGTCTATCCGGTTCTCCCGGTCAATGACGAAGAATTCAAGTAAGTTAGTATACGCCAGCCAATCTTTCACCGTTTGAAAAGTTGAGGTTAGGCTTATATCTCGTGGACTTTATTCCTTATATTCTATAAAGAGTGGCAGTGCAGAGAATCGGCAACGCTGTTGTCCTATATTTTCCACTAACATTATAACGTGGACCTACTATAGGACATTCTATATTAAGTCTTCAAAGCTCTATTTCATTCACAATTTATTGAATACGGTGATATAATCTTCCATTGCTTTTAATTCTCCAGGTTTAAGCTTAGTTTACAGATATGGTCAATTTTTAATTTTTACCTGGTTGTTGGCCAGTTCCCATGAGTCCAGGTATCTGATTGCCAGGCCCACCAACAAATTGTGATCTCATAGCTCCTTGGGGAGAATTGGCATAACTAGATTGAAACCCATGCTGAGATCCAGACATGATATATTCTGAAAGGAGAAAACCAGATTGTTTGTATAAAATTGATTGGATTACTGTTTACTGTAAATTTAAAGTCAACGGTATGATATCTCTTGACTTAGGAGATGTCGGCATCTTTCAAAAAGTAAGGTTAGGAGACTACAGCGAGTCGTTCAGTTTTGATTTCATTTAAAATTGCTATAATCTTGAGGAAGATAATGATGCGGTATATTTGGTATTTGATCATAAATAATTAATTGTATTGAATTTGTTTCAAGGCCTAATAGAAACAAAGTTCAGTTTCATTGCTATGAACAAACATTTCAAGTTTTTAACTAGCTAAGTTGAGTTACCTATGATTAAATTTCTCAGTTTTGAAAAATTATTATTAAATATAAAATAGCAAACATAGTATTTGAATTTTAAAAATAAACACAAACATACCTTCAAGTTTTATTTATTGTAAACATAAACTTTACTGATCGATGCAGTGCTCACTCAAAAATATTGTTGAATGGCTGCTGACGATGACGATCTCGATATTTATGCTCTGATATTATAATCGATATTACTTGTTTCGATATCAAATAATGAATATCGATCTGCTCTGTCTGATAGTATCGATATTAATTGTTCGATACTATTAGAACGAGGATTTTGAAGGTTGAAGGTGAATATCGATGTGTCGAGTAACCAATATCGTTTGCAATGGAAAAATAATACCTTATTGAAAAAATATAAAATTACAATAATTAATTTGAATATTATTTAGCCTATACGTTTCCTGACCACCGACCCCAAGGCAGAATTTGGGACTCATAAGCCAAATGATATATTATGTAATACGGTATATACCCTTTCCCCTTCCACCCTCAATGAGATAAATAATAGGTACATCTCTAGTGAGGTTCACTTACGGTAGGTACTTTATATATAAATGGCAGTGGAGAAAGGTAGGAGAACAGCGTTACCAATTCTCTGCCTTGCCACTGCCTTCTATAGAAGATAACTGATACCGGTACAGCTGGTATATAGTGAAGATGAGGGGAGAGGTCTACATATAATGAAGCTCCTCATAAGGCTTCTCGAGGAGAGAAGCCACGCTTCTTTCTCACGCCTTTTTTAGAGCTTCAAAAGAGGCTGCCTAAAGAAATCAAAGTTTATCTCTAGCTAGGTCAATCACTAGCTATAGAAAAGAAGAAAACTCGCGTGTATAAGCAGCATATACACAAGGATTGGCTCCGACTGGCGAATCGTGTGAGAACCAACGGGGTCGCTTAATTCTGGTGGTCATCTCTAGTGTAATGAAAGCGCAATAAAAGCATACCCTTTACTTCCTCGGTGCTAGAAGTGCAGAAGTCGACATGGGTAATTCTGGCACGGAGTATCAATGACAATCTAAAAAAATATGTCTTCATTGGTAGTTTTCACACTCTGAGAGTGGAATAATTACTAAATACTAAAACTAACTTACTAAATCATGACATTGGTAGTATAAATTTTATGACTATTTATTGCTTTGAGATAGGACATTGGCACTTCTGGAACTGAAAATAATCCTTTTTTGAAGTTCTGACACTGTGTTACTAGTAAATATTTGAAAAAAAACACTTACTTTTTTGGAGTCTTGAGGAATGCATTTCACTCCTGAAGAGGAGCTTCATCAGCCTGATGCTGAGAGGCTGATGAAGCTCCTCTTCAGGATTGAAATGCATTCCTCAAGACTCCAAAAAAAGTCAGTGTTTTTTCAAATATTTACTAGTAACACAGTGTCAGAACTTCAACAAAGTTATTATATAGTGTTTCGTCATGGAAAGCAACTTCAATGAAAATAATCGATGTTAGTGATTTATTAGTGTAGGTATTAAACTCATTTTTGAAAAAATTTGACATTGGTAGTTTTTGCACCAACGTATTATTTGGTTGCCCTAACGAAGAAATATCATTAGGAATTTTTCAATAATAGGCTTTGAAAAACAAAATATAAATAGCTTACCATTTCTGATTTTTTTTACATCGTAACAAGAGGAAAATATTGCCTGTATACGGGTACCTAATCTAATTAATCTCGATAATCATGACCTAAAAAATCTATAGTTTTACTTTGCAATCGAATATAATTATTTTATTGATAGAATGAAAAATCATTTAAACTTTGAATTAAAAACACTTTCAAAATGGAAACACTTACTGTGCTTTTTAACAGTGACGACATTTCGATCTTGTCACTTGGTCATCTTCAGGCTGAGGAAATAACTGACTCTGTCAGAAACTTGAGTTTCACAAGGTTCTCGGATTGCTTCACAATTCACAACACAGTAAAAAATCCATACTTCAGAGATCTCAATGTCAGCACACTAGAGTAGAGTACTTTAGGAGGTCTATATTTAATAATTTCATCATTTTTCAGCCAAAAATTTTAAAACATTTTTGAACCTATAATAATTTAGTCCTACACTAAATTGTATATTTTGCCCTCTGTTGTGAAACATATAAATATATACCGTACGGTAGTTGAAATAATTATACAAAATAATACTAGTGACCCAATGATTCATTTAATCCTGACATAGTCGGAAATAGTATAAATAATAATTTATTAGAATTGAATGAAAAAGACTAAGAAATTGTCAAAAAACCACTGATTTATTGATAATTAGAAAGCCCGGTTTCGGTTATTACACCATTGTCAATCTCTGATAAAAGAAAAAAACATTATTAGAACCCGGTAATAAAAATTTGCCAGTTAGTGTGAAGTGCATTACCAACATATTTTCGGGAGAGGACCCTGCTTGAATCACTCTCCCGCATAATTTCGGATATTCAACCCATTAAAAATTACATTTTCTTTTGAAACTTGTGTAATTGGATAAAAATGTTCAAAGCTAGACATGTCTGGAATAAAATGATATAAGGATATCAGTAACTCTTCGTAAAAAGACATTAACAATAATTTTAATCCAATGATTAATCGGATTGATTTCTCAATCAAATCCACAGTCCTTCGGTATTCTACCGCAACTACCAGGCCACTGGCCTTGGCTTTGATTTGATTTTTATTCACCTACATTATTCATATTAATTTTAACAGACTTAGCAAATACAAAATTCAGGCAAATAAAATTAAGACAAGAAAGACTACTATCAAGTGATTTCAAATTATTAACGTTTATTAAACATGAATTAACATCAAATAATCCAATAACAACAAATAACGTAAAAAGATCACTATACACAATATTAATGTAAACTGTAACATATATTTTCTGTTAAAGTCTACTAAATTCTATGCAATAGTTTTTCAACAAGATCACAAATAGTAATAATAGCCTAGTTGACATGAAAATAGCCCACAAGAAGTATATAAGCCGAAAACATATATTTTTTGTAATAACAATAAGAGTGAAGAGCCGATTTTTTATTACTTAGCTTTAAATTGTCTATCAAAGCTATTTGATTTTTATTCACCTACATTATTTATATTAATTTTAACAGACTTAGCAAATACAAAATTCATTAAATCCTTGGAACTACACTAATTTCAATATTTTTACAAACATACATTATTGTCACCTATCAAACAATAGCTATTGAAACGGTATCTATTTGCCTGAAATTGGTCAACATCTTAATACTGCTTATCATGGTACAAAAAATCATAAGTGGAGTATGCTAACTCTCATAAATGTTAATGAATGATACCCTTTTTTGGAATAATTTCTAGACTCAATAGACCACTTATTGTAGCAACATAAATCATTCTATTTAGCAGTAAAAATATTATTTTCTACCTATTTAAGGCTGTGCAAAGGCTAAAAATAAACTTTCTACTGGTGATATTTTTCAAAGTTTTTCGATCTGTATATCATCAAGCTATCAAAATGAAAAAAGTTTTCTTAGGAAAACATTTTTTTTCTGATCATTACTTTTTGAGATATATGAGCGCCTAAAGTTTAAATTTTTGGGACAGAACATTCCAAATTCGGTACGAGATAAATCCATGAGATTCAGAGGATAAATATTGTTGATCTAGTAAAACAAAAAAGTTTTGAAAATATAGATTTTTGTGAAAGTTATTCAATTTACCAAAAATAACTAAACTAAAAGTTATTTTTGGTCATTATTGGTAAATTGAATAACTTATAAGTGAAATAACTAAACTAAAAGTTATTTTTGGTTATTTTTAGTAGATTGAATAACTTCATCAAAAATTGATATTTTCAGAAAATTTTTGTTTTACTAGATCAACAATACCATGCAAAATCTTACCGAATTTGAAATGTTCTGTCCCAAAAATTTTAAATTTGAACGTATCTCAAAAAGTAATGATCGAAAAAAAATGTTTTCCTGAGAAAACTTTTTCATTTTGATAGCTTGATAGTATACAAATCGAAAAACTTTGAAAAGTATCATCAGTAGAAAGTTTATTTTTCGCCTTTGCACAGCCTTAAGTAGGAAATAGACTCAGTTGTTATCTTAGACTCAGAGGTCATATGCTTATGGATAAGTGATAGTAAGCTATTAAAAAACAAAATTGATTACATTTTTATAACAAAATTATAAATTTTGAAATAAGAATGAAGATTTGTAATGTGATAATTATTTTATGAATTTTGATTCAACTGTTTGCCGAAATGAAAATTGATAAATTATCTAGGGTAAATTATCTAATCAGCAGAGAGGAAATTATACAATTGTAATATTTTCTCTCTGATATCAGTCTCAAAAACTCTGTATTGACTTGTCTCAAAGTACAATTAAACTGAAGACAATCGATATAATAGTTACATGAAAAATTACATCTCATCAAAATTTGCGAAAAATGAAATAAGAAGAGGCTTGGGACCGTATTCATTGTGAAGTAATCAACTGAACCGTTGGTTGTTTAAATCAAGCTATGGACACATTCATTATCATGCATCAAGCTTCTAGTTTAAACCACTAGCTGATTCGATTCTATTAAAAAAATAAACTTGGACTAGGCATGGCTTTAAAACTAGACTAAACCAATTTTCCATTCAAAATCAATGTTTCTACTTTCCAATGAGCATGTTTGTCTCACAAATTTTGTATCAATTGGGCCTACTCTTTTTGAACAAACTCAAATAATGTGGGCTAAAATGTACGCTTACAATATAGGCAACTTTTGCAGTTATGTAGAAGACTTTTAGAACATTTAACCATAGAGAAACAATAGCGTAAGTAGATATCCCATGTTATAGGACGTTTATGTCGCAACTTTTACTGTTATCTCAAGCCGATTATTGTCGATTACTGATGATTTCTAATGTTTTGGCGGGGTGAGAGTGTATGAATGGCACAATATGAGAGACTACCAGCGTCACACAGCATCACGGGAAAGAACTACACGTTGACTATGGACTTGAGATAACAGTAAAAGTTGCGACATAAACGCCTCATACCATGGGATATCTACTCAAGCTATTGTTTCTCTATGATAACATTCAATGGATGCATGTAGTAGCCTACAATGAATTATATTGTAGATAGGATAAGGAGAGAAAACAACTTATCCGATTAGAATGTACCTAGGTAATGGATGTAGGTAGATAAGTTTCTTAATCCTTCCCAGGGGTTCGTTACAATATTATATTGTTACGGTATTCCTAAACATAGGTACTTTTCACATTTGTTGTAGTCTCTTATTTACATTAAGGCTGTGCAAAGGCTAAAAATAAACTTTCTAATCGTGATATTTTTCCAAGATTTTCTATTTGTATATCATCAAGCTATCAAAATGAAAAAGATTTCTCAGGAAAAAATTGTTTTCCTATCATTACTTTTTGAGATATGAGCGACTGAAGTTTGAATTTTTGGGACAGAACATTTCAAATTCGGTACGATATAAACCCATCAGATTTAGAGGATAGATTCTTCATGGTATTGTTGATCTAGTGAAACAAAAACTTTCTAAAAATATTAATTTTAAAGATAGTTATTCAATTTACTAAAAATAACCAAAATAACTATCTTTAAAATTGATATTTTTAGAAAATTTTTGTTTTACTAGATCAACAATACCATGAAGAATCTATCCTCTAAATCTCATATGGATTTATCTTTTACCGAATTTAAAATGTTCTGTCCCAAAAATTTGAACTTTAGGCGCTCATATCTCAAAAAGTAATGATCGGAAATAAAATGTTTTCATGAGAAAACTTTTTTATTTTGATAGCTTGATGGTATACGAATCAAAAAACTTTGAAAAATATCACCAATAGAAAGTTTATTTTTAGCCTTTGCACAGCCTTAACTTTTCCGATTAGAATGTACGGTAGCTAACGAATATATTGGTAGATGCGTTTCTTAATCCTTCCTAGGGCTTCGTTACAATATTATATTGTTACGGTATTCCTAGACGTAGGTTTTCACATTTGTTGTAGTCTCTTATTTACATAAAAAGTTGAGAAATTTCAACACATTTGGAGAGTGAACAATGCTATAGTGGCACTTGGGCCGGCCTACTTCAAACTATATTAGCATCATACTTATGAATAACAACTGACGGCCGCCAACCTGTTCTCTATCGTAGATAGTTTTTTCACTTTGAATTTGTTGGTGGGGGGGACTAGAGCAGCAAAGGGGTCTGCTGGATGGAATTCTGCTGCTGCTGTTGTATCTGCTCTTGTTGTTCCTGCTGACGCTGCTGACTGCTGCTGATGCTCTGCTGACTCAACTGACTGACTTCGTCGCCAATCGTCCGCTTGGCACTGGTGCAAGTGTCGACGAACACCACCGACGATCTAGATGGCACATCCGCATAGTCCCTGTTGCCGCTGCTACATAGCTTTGTGTTCACTTCGATGGCTCGTTTACTGTTGAAAAAAATACAATTATAGAAAAATAGTCCAGTCAACGAAGGGTTATAGAGGGAAAAAATTGGAAGAAAATTAAAAAAAGTCAAAAGTCCCCACCACTACACCCTGTGCTAAGGGGGTGGGGGTGGTTCAAATGTACCATTTTTTGGTTTTTCGCATATATTATTATTAATTATTTTTTTACAAAGGCGACTTTCTAGAAGTATTTTAAGCCTAGGTGATGATGATGGGATGAATGATAATACAATGAAGGTACCACTACCTCCGTAACTCTGATATAACACGAAATTATACATCTTATGGACATGATTATTCTATACAAAATTGAAGCTTACACAACTTCCTACAATATTGATTCTAGAATTTCTTCTATATTTTTTCTTTTCGAGATATCCACTCTTAATGGTGTGACATTTTATTTTTTAATAAACTCATTCTCCTTCAATTTTTTGCTGTTTTTGCTCATCTATTTGAAATCTACTGGAAAATCCATGCTCATTATAAACTTATAGACCATCAAATTCTCTTTAATTTGATTATAATAAAACAAGTTTACGCATTTCCCCACGACTATTGCAGCAGTTTTAGTGTTGAGTGTGAAATCTTCTGATTTGATCTGAATTGATTATTTTAAACAAGAATGAACAGTTGATATAATTCTTCAATGTTGTTTTCCAGTTTTCCATCCCGAACTGCTTTCTTTTACTTTGAGATAATATTGCATTAGATATACCGGTATCAGCCATATCCTCTATTAAGGCAGTGACCACGTAGAGAGTGAATCGACAACACGCTTTTCTCCTATCTCATTATAACGTTAACCTCACTATAGTATATACAATTTATACACATATACTATGTACTCAGGCCCGGTTCCAAGAAGACCTACACTTTATGAATATCTTATAAATCATTAAACCTCTACATTTGATATCGATTAAATGGTTCCCCATTAGATTTATAGAGTCCTAGAAACCGAGCCTTGGGTCTGTATGCTCAATAGCCCACATTATACAGTGATATTCAAAACGCTGGACTCTGAAATATAGTAGCCTATTCTACGAAATATAGTAGCCTAACTAAGGTAAGTCATTCGATGAGAAATACCTTGAAGAATCTATTCTCAAAAATCTAATGAATTTATTTTACTACAAGAATTGGAATGAATCATTTCAAATAATTCAACTTTTATACCTCAAAAAGAAAAAGCATTTATAATTGTTATTTTCTTGGAAATAGGCTATTATTATTTATTATTATCCTTATTTCTTGGAAAGTTATTACGATTGGATAGAAAACTCTTATATATGTCACCATCATTAGAAGTTTACAAAAGCCTGATGCACATCCTTGACGCTGTGCGTAGAGTTTTTGGAAACTTTCAACTTGTGATTTTTTTATTTGGATACCACTATCAAGCTATCAAAATAAACGGTTGAACATGCAAACTTGAGAAAGTTATCCAATTTTAAGATAATTACTTGGGAATCAAGTAATTTAAGAATGGAAAATTTCTCAAAAATTTATATTTTAAAATAAATTAAGTAATTTATCATCTATACCGTGAGGAAAGTATCCTCAAAATTGAATACATCCAAATACTACCTATATATTATCAAGCTACCAAATTGAATAGCCTTTCTCAGAAAAAAACTTGTTTTGTCATTAATTTATGGGATAACGTTGGGAATTGAAACTTACTAAAAAGATACTTTTTAATTTATTGGTAACGGATAAATTCATGAAATTTTGAGGATATACTGAGGATGATGAAGTCTATATTCTATACGGTAGTTCGTTTTTGAACTACTTTTGAAGAGACTGAAGCCAAGTTTTTGAATAAAAGTTACTAGTGTTAAAAATGGATTTCAAAATCAGAAACCGCTTTACATGTAAGTTTTAGTTTTTAATAACTTTTATTCAAAACCTTGACTTTGTAGTGTCGTCAAAAATTGTTCAAAAACGAATTATTAACTTTATTATCAGTTTGTCATGGAGAATTTTGAAATAGATGAGTGCTAATCTATAAATTAAACACTTATAAACCACTTACCGTATTTCTATAAATTTTGAAATTTATTCCTGTCGTCATGCCAACCCTGGTTATCAACCACTTTCCAGTAACACAAAACAATTGTCCATTAATTCTACCAAAAATCGCATCTCTCTGAAACGTGCACAGATTGTGAGCGACCAATTTATTCTTTTTACAGTCCCAAACTTTAGCATTATTTTGATCATCTAATAACAAGACAAGACTATCGATTAAAAAATGTGCTTCAGAAATCGAAAAAAGATTATCAATGGAATTCATGGGTATTATGTCACCTGATGAAATATTAATTTGCATTAGATGCTTAACGAAGACAGAGATCCATTTTTGATAGATTAATGAGTTTTCGGAAACCACTAAACAATCTCTCCCAATCGCTTGACAATCATCATCTTCGTAGTGTGTGAATATCAGCTCAGCTATATTATGCTTTCGGCGCACTTGGATATGTCTTCCACATACCAATACAATGTAGTTTAGAGAGCCCACGATAGAACTCACAATAACACCTGCTTCCAAATCGAGTCGGGTTTGTAATTTTCCCTGAACGTTACTTTCAAAGTTGTAGATTTCCAAAGTGGTTGATAACAACCGGTTTATTACGACAAGCTTTTTGATAACTAGGTATCCATCATCATAGTATATTTCATCAGGGCCATAACCGGGTAAAGAACAAGAAAATTTTAAATCCAGTGATTTTTTACTCCAGGCGTACAGAAATGTATTGTCTGAAAAAACAATGTAATTAGCATCCATTGTGAGATAATGACTGGTTCTTAGTAGGCTCAAATCTACACCATCCAATCCAAATGTTGTTAAAGTTTGTACTCTGCAGTTGTCCAATGAATCGCAACACTTTTCGCATGCTGGGAGTGCAATATATTGAACTCTGCTGTCTTTCAGAACCCATACTATATAATCCCTCATTACACAGATGTTCAGCACATGACTAAATTTAGAGTCCAATAGAAATGTACCAATCATTTTCAGCCCTGAATCAAAGCGGAATAATTTAATAACATTCCTCCCAAATTTGTTCTCTCCTGGTAGAGGAAAAAGGAGGCAATCTTGAGGGACTCTTGATGGATACTGAACTTTGTTCCCATCCATCACAAATCTGAAACCATACATTTTTGGATCCAAATTATATTCTGTGATAACATTATTGCACCAGTTGTTTTTCAGTTGATGACTTTGTTGAAAGATGCTTCTGAGAGGATTGGGCGTTGGTAAAGTGGATGGCGCAAGCTTGAGAGAGGGATCAAAATTGTTTTCAATAATAGAAGAATTATTGTTTTCGTGAAGTTCACAGCACGCATCACTTGGCAGCCATGTACTCATAAATTTTCTCCACAGCTTGATGCTGTTAGCTGCTTCATACCAACGACGATTCACTGCACTGCAGGCCACTAAGTCCTTTATTTCGAGATGCGAGAAAATATCCTCCAGAATATCAGTAAACAGTTGCTCTGCTCCAACCATGATGATGATTTTCCTCGGAAAAATTACACCCCGTAAAACACAAACTCACTCGGCTTCAACAGAACACTCTTCCATTAACCCATTAATCCCTGTGTTGCTCCTGAACTGCTGAACAACATGATTTTCTATTATTTCTATTGGTTCAGAGATTGAATAAATCTGCCATCTACCGGTCTTGTTTAAAAGCTACATTAGTCTAGTCACAGAGAAGAAAGGAAGAGAGAATAGGTACAGAATACCACAGAATAGGTACAGAATGGAAACTTGTAGTCAAACGCCTATCTAACCAATGCTTTTTACATTACGCAAATACTAGACACGTCACGTGACCTTGGGAAGTTCCAATCCTGTTCTTCTGATTAACTCGTGGCAGTGAATGAGATCAATTGATCCGGATCACTAAAGTGATCCGAATACCATCAATCCGATACCATCCGATACCATCAATACTATTTCAATGCGGCGCTTCCTAACAAGATGGCGGATTTTTGCGTCAGGGTACTAGCCCACAAAGTAGAAGAACATTCAGAGAGAACATTCTTACCGGTTAAACGGTGTACACACGTACGTTTGCCTCGGGTGAGCATACGTGTATTGGGCTATATTATTATATATTATTATACTATGTATATTATTATACTTGTATATTATTATACATGGGCTTGCATTCGCACGTGTGGACACTGTTCGCTGAGGCATGTGGGCGAACCGGAACCCTGTCGGTATTTTGGCGTGCTCAAAGGCGCCTCGGGCGAGCATTGAATGTACGTGTGGACGCGATTTTGCCATACGGGTGAGGCAAAACGAAAACATTGAAAGCGTCATAACCTAATTCCAATGAATTAGGTTAATGATCAAATTGTGATCCAATAACTAATTGTAAAATGTGGGATTTTGTAATTTTGTAGGATATGTGGATTGTCAAATATTTAAATAGAAACATGCATGGAGTATATAATTTGTATCATGATTAACAAATTTAGAACTGCATAATTTAAGTGAAAAAAGCTTCTCTACAGGGTTCCTACAAAAAAGTATAACTCAAATATTATTTTACTGTGGCTATCAAATCATCTTGTGTTTGTTTCATGTTATCAGAGTTGTTAATTAAAATTGTAATCTTCAATATGATATTATACGTTTTAAATAGCTAGGCTATCTATAGAGAGATTTATTCAAACTTTGAACTAGTATTCCCTTAAAGGTAAATCTTGAAGCTAATCTTTTGGAGAATCTTGTTTTGTCATGTGTATGAGCAGAGTTAGTTTAAATTGGGCAGCAATTAAGTATTTGATTCAATTTATGGCTAATTTCCTTAAAGAAGACTGTCAATTTTGTGAGACAGTGTTAAGTGCTTTGATTAGGTCATCAAAACTTCTGGAATTATTGTAGAAATTTTCTTTTTTTGAAATTCAGAATAGATATTGGAAACCAACAAATGAATCACCTAATGCCAAGAATCTCAAAGTTAGAGCCAATCGTTCTTGTGGAGTTACTGCTTCCCTCATGATGATATCATTATTGTTTAGATAACTAGTTGAATTAGATTCAGTATATCAACAAGATAATGTTTTGACAACCTAATAAAGTTTGAAATGTCAATCTTATGTCATGTAGCAATTTATTTCCTTACTTCAACCTACAATCGTTCAAACCACCAACATCGTTTGTCAAGTTTTATTTTTTGATTTTATTATATAATTCATTGAAATAAAATGATACTGCTGCAATTTGTGATAACTATCTTCAATGATGGATGACGCCATTGTTGTCATGTTGTGGAAAATCTACATCTTAACATGTATCGTGTCGTCTGCAAATCAGATAGCTTTTTGAATGCCGAGGCATACGTGGATCGCGTCCACAAGGACGTACAGTGAATGTTGAGGCATATGTACATACGATTGTTCGCGCGAATCTGTACGGACGTGTGTACAAGGCTTTATTGTTTCGCCTAAAACGGTGTACACACGTACGTTTGCCACGGGTGAGCATACGTGTATGGGCTTGCATTCGCACGTCTGGACACTGTTCGCTGAGGCATGTGGGCGAACCGGAACCCTGTCGGTATTTTGGCGTGCTCAAAGGCGCCTCGGGCAAGCATTGAATGTACGTGTCGATGCGTTTTTGCCATACGGGTGAGGCAAAACGTAGACATTGAAGGCGTCATAACCGAATTCCAATGAATTAGGTTAATGAATGACAAATCAAATTGTGATCCAATAACTAATATTGTAAATTGTAGGATTTTTGTAATTTTGTAGGATATGTGGATTATCAAATATTTAAATAGAAACATGCATGGAGTATATAATTTGTATCATGATTAACAAATTTAGAACTGCATAATTTAAGTGAAAATAGCTTCTCTACAGGGTTCTCTACAAAAAAGTATAGCTCACATATTATCTTACTGTGGCTATCAAATCATCTTGTGTTTGTTTTAAGTTATCAATCAGAGTTGGTAATTGAAATTGTAATCTTCAATATGATATTATATGTTTTAGATAGCTAGACTATCCATAGAGAGATTTATTCAAACTTTGAACTAGTATTCCTTAAAGGTGAATATTGAAGCTAATTTCTTGGAGAATCTTGTTTTGTCATGTGTATGAGCAGAGTTAGTTTAAAATGGGCAGCAATTCAGTATTTGATTCAATTTATGGCTAATTTCGTTAAAGAAGACTGTCAATTTTGTAGGACAGTGTTAAGTTCTTTGATTAGGTCATCAAAACTTCTGGAATTATTGTAGAAATTTCCTTTTTTGAGATTCAGAATAGATAACAAATGAATCGCCTAATGCCAAGAATCTCAAAGTTAGGGCCAATCGTTCTTGTAAGGTTATTGCTTCCCTCATGATGGTATCATTTGTTTGGATAACTAGTTGAATTAGATTCAGTATATTAACAAAATAATGTTTTGACATCCTAATAAAGTTTGAATTGACAATTTTATATCTTATGTCATGTAGCAATTTATTTCCTTACTTCAACCTACAATCGTTCAACCCACCAACATCGTTTGTTGAGTTTTATTTTCGATTTTATTATACAAGTCATTGAAATAAATGATACAGCATTTTGTAATAATTATTATCTTCAATGATGGAATGACGCCATTGTTGTCATGATGTGGAAAATTTACATCTGTCATGTCTTCGTGTCGTCTGCAAATCAGATAGCTTTTTGAATGCCGAGGCATACGTGGAACGCGTCCACAAGGACGTACAGTGATTGCCGAGGCATGTGTGCATACGGTTTTTCGCGCGAATCTGTACGGACGAATCTATTGACTAGCTTCTCTGTGACTATCCAAGTTTCCATACTGTATGTATACTGTCACTGTGATAGTGTTTCTCTCAGACTGAGAGTCTCAGTTTTCAAATGCGTTCGTGGTGATGGGATTATTGTTTATTGAATAATATTGTGGATGATTGTTTTTCGTTATAATGGACGAAATCTTGGATAATAAAGATTTAGACAAAATCATGAATCTTCCTGAAGATGAGTTGAATAGTTTTCTAGGAATTGAGATACCGGACGGTAATATTTATGAAGTTTCTGATGTGGATGAACCGGATGATAAAATTCATATATTATATTATGTAAGTTTTATATTCTTTTTAAATTATGTAAGTATACATGTATCAGATAGTTATAAATATAATAAATAAGCTGACAATTTCTTAGTCTTTTTCATTCAATAATAAGTTAGTCACCAAATATAGTTTTAAAAAGTAAATATGATAAAGTAGTAAATTTATAATATGATATAGGCCTAGTAGTAAATTTATGATATTATAAAACCTTATTTTCAATTTCAATTTTACTTTTTTATATTTTGTAAATATGTATTAGATAGTTATGAATGTAGGCTAATAAAGTAGTCACCAAAATATGGTTATGTGTATCACATTTTTGAGAATTTATTTTACTATTCTTGAGTATTTTATTATATGACTTTCATTGTTATATTATTGAAATCAAGAAATAACGATTGATTAGGAATAGTTCCATGATGAAATCATTTACCTTTCTTTGAATAAAGCATGATATGAACTTACCATTGATTCTTCTAATGCAAAACTAAAATGCTTTACTATATATATTTCATTATTTGAAATGAGCCAAATGTCCCAATGTTGTTTTAAAACAACATATCCGTGGGGGCCCCTGGATGGTGAGAAAAATTATTTCCTCATTTTCTTTTGAAACATTAAAACACCAGGATAATTTTTTCATCTTGTTTTTCTTGAATTGGTATAGAAAGGGTTAAGATTCTACTGCACACCCACCTAACAAGCTGAAAAGTAAGTATATTGCTTACACTCATACCTCAAGAATGGATTGAACTATTTCCTTGAAAGTTCGTAGGACTCAACTATATGCTTTTACAGAGAGCATACGCTTTTCATAATTTCATTATTTCTTCAAGTTTTTCTTATTTTAGCTATTTAAACATGAATTTGCTATTTTGGAAAAGAAGCATCGAGAAACGAATTTGAAAATACAGTGACCTTTAGAATAACAACACAGATCTAAATCCGTTTGAATTTTGTTCAAATTCCTAATAGTTTTGCAATAAACTGAGTCGTTAAATTGCAAATTTGAACCAAAAATGAACCGTTACATTGCCAACCTAGTTCGAGGGTTATTCTCCAGAGAGCTCTACTGTTGAAACGTAACCCCCACCACCTACTACTTACATACTAAGACTGCCCAGCAGTGTATCAATGAATGAATTGAATGAATGACCACAAGAAAGAGTGGGAATGGGAGGGGAATAGATGAGAAGTCTGTTACACTCTCTCTGTCTCTCAATTCCTAGCTTTTGCCATATCCATGCCATGTGTGACTTATTAGTTCGTTGAAACGTGACAGTGACAGTTCATCCAGTCATTTGTGATAAGTTACTATGGGTTTTCATTTTTAGAAACGTTTTGCCTTGTTTATTCTAGACAATCCTTGTTAGTGAATAATACTGGAGTATGGAGCAATGGAGTATGGGAGGATGAACGAGGAGGCTGCTCTAAAAAAGTTAGTGAGATAGCTGGACAAAAAATTTTGAAATGTGGGCTATTCATTGATGCCGATTTTCCATTTCTGGCAGCATCGCCGGATGGATTATTAGAAGATGGGCATGGTATTGTGGAGGTCAAATGCCCTCAGACAATAAAGGACCTACTCCCAAGGGAAGCAGCAAAGTTGAAAATATTGAAATTTTGCAAAATTGAAGATACAAATATCGAATTGAGCACAAACCATAACTACTACTATCAAATACAGGGACAACTCCACATTACGAAACGTCAGTACTGCTTATTTTGTATATGGTCGCCAAAGGGGACAGAAGTTGTTACTGTATACAAAGATGAGCAGTTCTGGAGTTCGAAGATTCTTGAACAAGTGAAAAATTTTATAGGACTGTGTATTGCCGGAACTTGTTGATCCTCGACACACACGTTCAATGCCAATTCGAAATCCTGATTGGATTATTGAGGCGCAAGAAGCACGTAAGAAGAAATAATGATGACACAAACATAACTGGAAAATAAAAACAAATATTGTCACATACCACTATTATTATTAAAACTTACATTAAAGTATTATTAAAGTAAACTTACATTAAAGTAATGTACCTAGGTTTCATAATGGCCTAGGCTTACATTACTTTAATGTAAGTTTTAATAATAAATAAGTGGAATGTGACAATATTTGTTTTTATTTTCCATTATGGAGAAATACCACAACATCTCCTCAAACACAATCAATTATACAAACATAACTATTCTTCTTTTTCTCCTTTTATAGTAGTAGTTATGGTTTGTGTTCAATTCTATATTTGTGTCTTCAATTTTGCAAAATTTCAATATTTTCATTTTTAGCAAAGTCATTTTTCATTGTTCATTGCACCGGTAAGGGCATTTGTGCAGAGAGAAAAAGAGAAAGAAACGAGTGAGAGCGAGGAGGAGAATGAGAAGATTTAGAACGGAAAGAGTGAGGAGAAGTGGATGGAAAAGAGGGAGAAGAAGAATAAGGGGAAAAGAAGGAGGAGAAGGTGAAGGAGGAGGAATAGGAGAAGAAAGAGGAGAAGGTGAAGAAGGAGAACAAGAAGAAGTAAGGCTTATTATTTCTCAAAATTCACGTAATATTGTTTGAAGACCATCAAAATATTTTATCGTCTTATCTGTCTCAACTTCCGCTGAAATATATATTTAAAATACATAGAAATATATTTTCAATTACTTCTTTATATTATTTTTTTATTATTAATAATACTTTTTTAGATTAATTTTTCCATTTTAAAACAAGTAATGAGTTTGTACTTCTCGCACACATTTTGTGTTTGAGAACACTCACAAAGAAAAGTTTTCTTCTGATATTGATAAATTTGAAGTTGTAGGGTATAATAGTAGCTTCAGTTTCTAGTGTAATAGTAGTTCTAGTAACAGTATAGTGTATTTCATTTTATTTGTATATTTATTTATTATTGATTTATTGTTAATGCAAGTTTGATTTATTGTAAACTGTAGCCTATGTATATTGCTATAGGTAATGCTAAAAATTTGATTTAGATTTGACTTGAATTGTACAATTGATTGTAGATTACAAAACTAATAATTTTTTCAATGTATTATTTTACGGAAATAAATTTTATTTAAATTTGAATTTGTTTTTTTTCAATTCAGAACCTGACAAGAACTTAGCTTATTTTTAAATTTACAAATGCCTGTTATGAAAGATTTTTCGTTACTCGCTCATTTACAAGGCCAAGAGTCATCAATATAAATAATTATTTTTGTATAACAGATTTATACATACTGTATAACAGTTATAGGCCTACTGATATAATAGAGAATCTAGCAATGATTTTGTTCAAATTGGTGTGAAATAGGTTGGAATTTTTTTTTTTTTTTTTTTTTTTTATTGTACAATACTATAGCTATCTAGTCTGGAGACTAATGAGCTAATTTTTTCTACCCTAACATACTACTTGAAAATGTTAACAGCGAATATCTCATTAGATATTCTCACTGATATTGATTGTTTAATTAATATGTACACTTATGACTGTACTATAGAAGCTAGATTCACTCAATCACTGCTCTGCTCTTTCACTGGACACTAATTGAACAAGCACTACACTAGCTCATACGGTTTCCTCCTTTTGAGCCTCCGCACCAACCCTCCATTGTCTAGCAGCTGGATCGCCTCAACGTTGTCGTGTTGGTGCAGTCGCCCCTCGTGCCTCTCCGCATGCCTCTGGATCTCGGTGGACACCAGGTCGACGTGCAGGTCTCTATGAAGATCGCTGTTCCTGACATACCAAGGAGCATCCACAATGTTCCTCAGCACCTTGTTCTGGAACCGTTGTATTACATTGATGTTGCTGTCTTTGGTACACCCCCAAAGTTGTATACCATATGTCCATACTGGCTTTAGTATCTGTTTGTACAGAAGTACTTTGTTTTGGATTTGTAAGTTGGAGTTTTTACCGATCAGCCAATACAGCTTCTTATATTTGATTCCAAGTTCCTCTCTCTTCTTCTTGACATGGGCCTTCCAGCGAAGCTTTGCGTCCAAGGTCATACCCAGATACTTGGCATCATTGGCATATGGTACAACTTGGTTGTTAACTGTTATTGGTATGGGCAGGTCCTTCTTATTGGTGAAGTTGATGTGAATCGACTTTGCTTCATTTAGTTTCATCCTCCACTTTCTAGTCCAATCTTGAATTTTGTTGATGGATCTCTGTAGTTTCTCTGTTGCAATATGGATATTACTGTCTACTGATAATATGGCTGTATCGTCTGCAAATGTTGCTGTAGTATTCTCATCAAGGCTGGGAATATCGCTGGTATAGAGTAGGTAGAGAAATGGTCCTAGAACACTTCCTTGAGGAACTCCTGCTTTTATTTCCTTCAAATCAGAATATGAATTTTCATGCCTGACTCTAAAGTATCTGTCAGTCAGATAGGATTTTAATATATCTGTAAATTGCTTTGGTAGCACTTTTTTCAGTTTGAAAAGAAGACCTTCATGCCACACTTTATCAAAAGCTTGCCCTATATCAAGGAAAGCTGCTGAACAAACTTTTTTCTCTTCAAGGCTCTTCTCTATTACATTCACAATCCTATGCACTTGGTCTATTGTTGAGTGTTTCACTCTGAAGCCAAATTGGTGATTTGGAATTAAGTGCTGTCTCTCAATTATTGGTGTTAGCCTACTCAGTAAAATCCTTTCAAACAACTTGGCAAGCACAGGTAGCAATGATATTGGCCTATATGATGATACTTCATGTGGCTCTTTACCTGGCTTGAGTAGCATTATAACTTCTGCTACTTTCCATATTCCTGGTACAAATTTGAGTCTGAAAGAGGCATTCAAAATGTGTGTTAATTTTACTATTGCTTTTCTTGGTAGGTGCTTGAGGACTAAGCCAGTTATCATTTCGAATCCAGGGGTCTTTTTGTTATTCAGATTTCTTATTTCTCTTTTCACCTCTTCTACTGTGACACACATTATTTCTTGATTTGGCTGTAAGATGTTCTCCTCTGCTTCTAAAGTGTCTTCTTCAGTTGTGTTGTTTGGTTTAAAAACGTTCACAAGATGATCTGCAAAGGTATGTGCCTTTTCATCACTACTCCTTGCCCATTGTCTGTTCTGCTTCCTGAGAGGAGGAGATTGATGAATGGGTTTTTTTATTTTTTTAGCTGCCTTCCAGAGTGAGTAGTCTGTACTGCGTTCTGCTGTTAAGTTTATCAAGTAATTATTGATTGATTCACTCTTGATACATTGAATCTCTCTCCTTAGTTCTTGAGTTAGATTGTTTAAAACTCTTTTGTCTTGAGGGGAACGTGATTGCTGCCATCTCCTTCTTGCTCTTCGTTTTTCCACAATCATTTCTCTGATTTCCGCAGGGTAATTATTTCCAGTGGTTCTTCTTCTGAATTGTGGAGTATTACACCATGCTGCCTGTTGGATATCAGTAACAAACTTCTCTAACTCCCGATCAATCTGTTCTTCGTTTCTTAATGGCGAGTTCAACTCTATTCTTTCATCCAGCATCTTTTGGAAACCATCCCAATCCGTGTGGCTGTTGACTAGCGCAGGACAAGCATTTTCCTTCTGTAGAATTGAATCACTGAGAGTCAAAATGATGGGTGAGTGGTCCGAATTTAGATCGAAACTATCCTCTAAATGCAAATAATTTACCGATATATTCTTTGTCAGAAAAAAATCTATAAGATCTGGGATTTTCCTCGTATCGGTGGGCCAGTAGGTTGGTTTACCAGTTGAAAGAGCTTCGCACCTCATCTCTCTCATTGCTTCATAGAGCTGTCTTCCCTTGTGTGTTGTTAAGCGCGATCCCCAATGCACGTGCTTTGCATTGAAATCTCCACCAAGAATGAATTTGTATCCTAACATATCAAGCAATGATAAATATTCATCTTTTCTGATGGAATATCTGGGAGGACAGTAAATAGCTGCAACAACAAAATGATAATTGACTGCTTTCACTGCTACACCTGTCAATTGTATTCTATCACTTTCGAGTTTCACTTGTTCATGATGTTGTAGATTGTCTCTGATGATGATGGCACTCCCACCCTTGCGACATTGCTGGGATGTAAAGCATGATAGATCCTATAGCCTTTGAATTTTATAAACGACTGCTTTGTAAAATGAGTCTCAGATATAAGACATATATCTATTTTTCTATGTTTAGAATTGCTTCCAACTCCTGTTGCCGTTGTAACAATCCATTTGCGTTCCATTCCATTATTTTTAGTGAATGAATCATTTGAATTGCAGTAGTTTACTTTGTTCTAACTTCTGGAATTTAGACTGCAGTGAGGTGATTATTTGTTCTTGTCTATCCAGTTTTGCCAAGATGAGCTGCAAAATATTATTGTTATCTCCTACTTCACTTTTTGGCTCTCCCAATTTGGTCTATTTTCTTTTGAGACAATCTGGGCGAAAGTTAATTTCTTAACCGCGCTTTCATTGTTTGGATTGTGGGTTTGTGTATTTTCTGTGATTTTTGGTGGAATATTCTTCACTGTGTTCTTCCGTAAATCTGGAATATTTTTTGTTTTATTGGAGTTTCTAATCTTTTGCAATTCGATTGCGACAGTGCAGCCTCGATAGCTGGCTGGATGTGCTTCTCCGCAATGAATACATTTTGGTAAAGCATCACTGGGTTTTGTACAGTCTTTTGTTTGATGTTTACCTGCACACTTTACACACCTAGGCTCCTTGTTACAGTATTTTTGTGTGTGACCGTATGCTTGGCATCGTTTGCATTGCGGTATCAGGTTGGCCTTCTTCAGTGCTTCCACTTCCACTTTGCAACCAAGTATATTTTAAGTTCAAAAACTTTTTTTATATTTTCTTCCGCACTGAATGAGACTATAAACATATCTAATGGCTCTCTTGTCTTCCACTTAAGCTTATTTACAACTTCTAGAACTTTCAATCCTCGTATCTTCAAATCTTCTAGTATCATGTCCGTACTACAAGAGTGATGAAGTTTTTTAATCATTACTCTTATTGGTCTCGACTGCTTATCTTCATAGGAATGCCAGTTAAATCCGTCATTAATCAGTTCTCTGGTAACATTCCGATAAGTTTCGGAGTCAACTGCATTTATTTTGAACGTTTCTCTACTCAAGAGTTTTATTCTAAATTTGTCAGCTGGCGACACTTTTTTCAAACTCTTAAGGAGTCCATCTAGATTCTTGATACCATCCACTATGATTGGGGGTGGTGGCATTTCTTTCTTCTCTCTCTTCTCCACGTCAGTGGTTTTAGAATTTAAGTTCTGTTGAATTCTTTTTGCAGACACATTTTTGACTTCTGGCGATGGAGTACTAAGCTTCCTCTTCTTGGTAGCCCGCTTTGTACGAGTCCTGATCCATTCCGTTTCTTTGGCCAATTCTTCTTCATTTGTTGAGTAGTTCTCGGCTGCTGAGCTGGTAGGCTGTGAGCTGTGAATCTTCTTCTCAATATTCAGAAATCTTGCTTCCAAATCCTGCACTTTTTTTAACAGTTCCAAGTTGCTCTTTTCCAATTCCTTCCTCTTCTCATCGGTCTCTTTCCAGGCGATGAAAAGTACCTGCTCGGTTGAAGTTTCGAGTTTATTTAATTTGATATATTTATCCGGTGAACACTGGATTTCTGATGTATTTAGCATGGTGTTGGTGTCCATACTGTCGTTAGTGGCTCCCTGTTCTCTTTGCTCTTCTGTAGGAATACTAGGTGGCTTCACTAAATTAGACATATTTTGAAAACATACCTTTCAAACAGCCCTCGTATCAACACTCACGCACACGAAAATGCGAACGCGAGCTTTAGAACGGCCGCGAAAAGCAGGTCGCTTTGCTTGCATGAATTCCGCGGTCGACGACCGATATTCGATGCAATATTTTTGTTCCACTTTTGATGGCGAACAAACTGCTGACTCACTACTTCTACACTACACTATTACTAACTACTCCACTATACGTCCGTTCTCTACGAGTTCTAACGCAATACTGAATAGGTTGGAATGTTGCATTTCAAGATACGAGCAGCACTCATGAGAATAGCTTTGTCCCTTTTCTAGCATTCAATAACGTAGTAGCCAAATATACTTTGTCGTGTCTTGGTTGGAACATGACTCATTGTTCCAGAACCAGAAATCATGAATGGAGACAGAGGTTTTTGTCATTTCTTTCTCCCTCCTTTTTGTTGCTCACTTGTAGCAATGGTCAATTGGTGGGGGAGACACTTCTAGACTTCCAATATGTCTTTACTCCTCCAAACGAACTCTCTCCAGCGCTGAATCTGTCATAGTAGGAAGTGGCGGAACTAAAATACGAAATTTCAGAGGTGTACAGTAGAATCTTAAGAAATAATATCAACTACCAAATACTAAATGAATTTTGTGAACAGCTGATCTCTCTAATAATACAAACAGCAGAATTCTAACGGAATTGTGAAAGCAGTTATAAAAAATCTGGTGTGGCGCACTCACACAACTTTCCTTGCCATTATAAAAATTGATCACCTGACGTTAGTGTAAACACGCATCTCAAGTCAAAGATCTGAGCCAGCTGGTAACAGGTCAATAACGCTGGATACACACGAGATCTGCTATCTCATAGTGAATGAATTGATAGAATGAACAACAGTTTGCAATTGAATAATTACATTTTCTCAAATTTCAAGCTTATTTTCAATTTTAGGTGAAAATGTTACTGGACATTAATTGAAGAGATGTCCATGCTCAATCGTTTCCACTAGATTTTTTTTGTTTAAATTGTATCTGAAGCCTGATAATTGGGAATCTAAAATAAAACTTTGCATAGATGGGGCGGAGCTCTTGAAATTTTTACAGATATGGGACTTATGGCAGTTGATATAGCTTATCAATTACTATTTTAGGTATAAATTTGATCAAAATCGTTGGAGCCATTTTTGAGGAAATCGCGAAAACCCCTGTTTTTGACAACATTTTTGCCATTTTATCCGCCATCTTGAATTGCATTTGATCGAAATTGTTCGTGTCGAATCCTTATATTGTAAGGACCTTAAGTTCCAAATTTCAAGCCATTCCGTTTATTGGGAGATGAGTTATCGTGTAGACAGATGCACATAGGCCTACACTCATAAGCTGTGTACACATATCTGCACTTCCAACCCGCACCGAGCACGCTCCGCCCTCGTACCGCCCTCGTTCCTCCATCGAACCACAGTCGCTCCACCCACGCACCCATCATGACCGTTATGGAAGATGTTAGATCTTCTCGCGTTCCCCGGTCAAACCACTGTTGCTACCCGGTCGATCATCAATCACTCTGCTGGAGTGACGTTCGGTTGCGGAGCAGAGCGAAAGTCTGTGCGCACCTTTACACACACACACACACACACATACACACACATACAGACCAATACCCAAAAACCAATTTTTTGGACTCAGGGGACCTTGAAACGTATAGAAATTTAGAAATTGGGTTACCTTAATTTTTTTCGGAAAGCAATACTTTCCTTACCTATGGTAATAGGGCAAGGAAAGTAAAAATCTGGGCAACAGACAACCTACAAAATTCCATAGGAGAAATCAAACTGAATGCCGGAAGAAATATTAGCCTGAGGGTAGAACTATAATAACTGTGCCTTTACTGTGTTAGTCATCCTGATTACAACATGGCGTAGGGCCTACTTTGGTAATAAGAAGCAAACTTGAACATAATTATGATGGTATTGACATTTCAGATAAGACAATAATAATAGTCTATTTTCTGTTCTAATAATTTTCCTTGTCTGTTTATTTCACTATCAACATATTTTTGGACTCCATGTTCATCCCTAACATTCTAGCTCTTTTCACGTCTCAAATTATTCCCAATGAATAATTTATATATTATATAAATAATAATATATTATGGATTGTTCGTAAAATGAATCATTCCCGTTTACTCTCACACTTGGCAAAGTTTTGGTTGAGAATCGTTAGATTTTTGTGACTAAATTACTAGCCTTAATATTCTGCAATGAGTTGAGACTATTGTTTATTCAAAGTGGAATCAGCAGTTGAAACTGCAAACAGTTATTCTGCAGATAACTGTTATTTGTTAACTGTTGTTAACTGTAATTCAATTTTGAATAATGACACAGAATACCTCAGTTTTGAAAATCAACAACAAGATCGTAAAGAATAAAATTTATCCTAAAATGTCATGGATATATCCGTTACCAAATTTGAAATGATCTGTTTAGCAATTTTCAATTTTTAACGTTATCGCAAAAATTAATAACAAAAACGATTTTCCAGAAATAGGGGGTTTGATTTTGATAGCTTGATAGTATCCAAATAAAAAATCACCAGTTGAAAGTTTCCAAAAATTTCACCCACAACCTTATGGCTGTGCATCAGGCTGTTGTAAACTATAAATATCTACTGATGAATTCATTTTTGATATTAATCTAACAAAATGGAATAGATTCCCCCGGAAAAAGTTTTTTATAAATGTTTTCTTTTTGAGGTATAGAATTTGAAATTTTTGAAATGAGTCATTCCAATGCTGGTAGTAAAATTCATGAAAGTTCGAGAATATACATTCTTTAAGGCGATAGGTCTATCTCTTATCAGCTATCATAGGTATCAGCTGCAGGTAGCGCGGGCTAGATTGACTTTAGGCTCAAATGAACTTCGATTATATGAGTATAAAATTATTTAATAAGTTACCATTAGATGCTAGAAATGTAAAGCTGTTTTTACACCAAAGTTATTAACAAAATGTTAATACACTAATCCTTATAGATTCTATTAGATTGAACATACGTTATCATACACATGATGAACATAATATGTGTTTGTCAAGTTCCATTCAATTCAATTTATTAAAAACACACAAAACAAAATTACAAAGAATTATGAAACAAATAAAACACAATAAAATGTTACAAATATAAAAAATCTGGTGTGGTACACTCACACAACTTTCCTTGCTCATTGAACTGCAAGCCTCATTCTCAAACGAGAATAATTTAGGGGAATAACATAATGACGATTGGCGGCAACATATTTGCAACTACGATCAGACTACTGTATATGTGTATTATTATAATAATATTGTTTTCAGAGTACTTTTTCCTTTGTGTAAATTGTGAAATTCGATGATTTTTTCAAAAGTCGTCAAAACAGCTGTTCTACAGATGAATAATATCTTGACTATGACTGTGTTCTTTTTATAAACTGCTCTACCTACCTCATGCACGAGAAGGAGGTTACAAAGTCCATTTCTCAAGGATGGGGTGGACCCCCCATTAGTTTCCCAGGAAAAAGACTCATGCCAGTTGATAGAGCTGATAAATAACTATACAGAGTATGAATTTGTAAAAAATCGTTGAGCCGTTTTCGAGAAAACCGTGAAAAACATGGTTTTTCAGTCATTATCCGCCATTTTTCTCATGAATATTACGGAGCTCCTGAAATTTTCCCAGAAATGAGACTCATGCCAGTTGATAGGCTTATGAATGGTCCTTGGTCTAAATTTGAAGAAAATCGTTAGAGCCGTTTTCGAGAAAACCGTGAAAAACATGGATTTTTAGTCATTATCCGCCATTTTTCTCATGAATACGACGGAGCTCCTGAAATTTTCCCAGAAATGAGACACATGCCAGTTGATAGGGCTTATGAATAGCTAACCATGGTATAAATTTGAAGAAAATCGTTAGAGCCGTTTTTGAGAAAAACGTGGAAAACATGGTTTTTCAGTAATTATCCGCCATTTCTTCCGCCATCTTGAATTGAATTTTATTGAATTTCTTATTGTCGGATCCTCATGGTATAAGGACCTTAAGTTTAAAATTTCAAGTCAATCGGTTAATTAGGAATCGAGTTATCGTGTTCACAGACACACACACACACACACACACACACACACACACACACACACACAACACACACACACACACCCAAAAATCATGTTTTTGGACTCAGGGGACTTTGAAACGTATAGAAAACTTGAAATTAGGGTACCTTAATTTTTTTTGGAAAGCAATACTTTCCTTACCTATGGTAGTGTAGGGCAAGGAAAGTAAAAAACCATGGGCTATGTGGTTGGGTGTGTTGGAGAAGAGAAAAAAAGAGAGGAAGATACCTAGCCAACTATGGTTTCCCATGTAATAGGCAGGCAAAGAAGAGAAGAGAATTAATGAGGGAAAAAGGTAAGGGAGAAATGGGGGGAAGAAAGAAAACAGAGGAATAAGTACTCAAAATAAAGGTAAGCGAGTCCACTGAAAAATGAAAAAACAATGCTGGAGCAGAAATCTCGAGTCATATATCTAAATGGAATCTAATAGAATCTATGAGGATCAAGTTATTAACATTTTGTTAATAACTTTTGTGTAAACGCAGCTTTAGCTTTAGAAAATTTAAAACTATACGGTAATGTACAAGTTCCTGAAATCCAAAACAATATATTCACTCCAAGAATGGCATGATTTGAGTATGAAGAGCCTTTTTTTATGATTTATTCCAATGTTTAAATATATTCATAGGCTTTATCTATTTATGTATCATTTATGTATAGAACTCATTTTTTGTTGAAGTTTATTGTGATGTGTGTTCCGACTCCATATTGACTTCTGTTTAACGCTTTATTTTGTATTTGTCTGTGTGATTGTTGTATGTTTTATGTTTCCTGATGACTATGCCTATTGCACTGTGTGTTTAATGACAATAAAGAATTCTATTCTATTCTATTCTATTCTATTCATCATATTAAATGACTTACCGTAATTGATTTCTTAGAATATATATTTTGGAGAAATTAATTCCAGTTTTAAATGGAAACTCTTATTGGGTTAGACCTATTGAAAAAATCTGGTGTGGTACACTCACACAACTTTCCTTGCTCATTGAACTATAATCCATTATCAAACGAGAATAATTTAGGGGAATAACATAATGACGATTGACGGCAACATATTTGCAACTACGATCAGAATACTGTATATGTGTATATACAATGTTTTCAGAGTACTTTTTCCTTATGTAAATTGTGAAATCGATATTTTTTTTGAAATTCGTCAAAACAGGTTCTACAGATGAAATATCTGACTATGACTGTGTTCTTTTTAAAATGCTCTACATACCACGGTATATGGAAGAAGAAAGAAAAAGTAAAAACCGTGTACCAACCTACCTCATGCACGAGAAGGAGGTTACAAAGTCCATTTCTCAAGGATTGGGTGGACCCCTCATTAGTACCCCAGGAAAAAGACTCATGTCAGTTAATAGAGCTAATAAACAACTAACAGGGTATGGAGTTCAAAATATTCGTCAGAGCCGTTTTTGAGAAAAGCGTGAAAAAATTGGTTTTTTAGTAACTGTCATTTTTCTCAAGAATATTACGGAGCTCCTGCAATTTTCTCATAAATAAGACTCATGTCAGTTGATAGGGCTTATAAATAGCTATCCATGGTATAAATTTGAAGAAAATCGTTGGAGCCGTTTTCGAGGAAAAACGTGAAAAACATGGCTTTTTAGTCATTATCCGACATTTTTCTCAAGAATATTACGGAGCTCCTGAAATTTCCCTGAAATGAGACTTATGCCAGTTGATAGGGCTTATAAATAGCTATCCATGGTAAATTTGAAGAAAATCGTTAGAGCCTTTCGAGAAAAAACGTGAAAAACATGGTTTTTAGTAATTATCGCCATTTTTCCGCCATCTTGAATGAATTTTATTGAATTTCTTATTGTCGGGTCTCAGGGTATAAGGACCTTAAGTTTAAAATTTCAAGTGAATCGGTTAATAGGAATGGAGTTATCGTGTTCACAGACATACAACATACACAACACACACACACATACACACACACAGACCAATACTCAAAAATCATGTTTTTGGACTCAGGTGACCTTGAAACGTATAGAAAACTGAAATTGGGGTACCTTAATTTTTTTGGAAAGCAATACTTTCCTTACCTATGGTAGTAGGGCAAGGAAGTAAAAAATATGGTGTGGTACACTCACACAACTTTCCTTGCTCATTGAACTATAAGCCTCTTATCAAACGAGAATAATTTAGGGGAATAACATAATGACGATTGACGGCAACATATTTGCAACTACGATCCGACTACTGTATATGTGTATATACAATGTTTTCAGAGTACTTTTTCCTTTATGTAAATTGTGAAATTCGATGATTTTTTTTGAAATTCGTCAAAACAGCTGTTCTACAGATGAAATATCTTGACTATGACTGTGTTCTTTTTATAAACTGCTCTACCTACCCACGGTATATGGAAGAAGGAAAAGTAAAAACCGTGTACCAACCTACCTCATGCACGAGAAGGAGGTTACAAAGTCCATTTCTCAGGATTGGGTGGACCCCTCATTAGTACCCAGGAAAAAGATCATGTCAGTTAATAGAGCTAATAACAACTATACAGGGTATGGATTTCAAAATATTCGTCAGAGCCGTTTTTGAGAAAATCGTGAAAAAATGGTGTTTTTTAGTAACTGTCATTTTCTCAAGATATACGGAGCTCCTGCAATTTTCTCATACATAAGACTCATGTCAGTTGATAGGGCTTATAAATAGCTATCCATGGTATAAATTTGAAGAAAAGCGTTGGAGCCGTTTTCGAGAAAAACGTGAAAAACATGGCTTTTTAGTCATTATCCGCCATTTTTCTCAAGAATATTACGGAGCTCCTGAAATTT
Source organism: Nilaparvata lugens (assembly GCF_014356525.2). NCBI lineage: Eukaryota > Metazoa > Arthropoda > Insecta > Hemiptera > Delphacidae > Nilaparvata > Nilaparvata lugens. The sequence continues at coordinate 95,309,783 of NC_052504.1, forward strand.
TCCCTGAAATGAGACTTATGCCGTTGATAGGGCTTATAAATAGCTATCCATGGTATAAATTTGAAGAAAATCGTTAGAGCCTATTTTCGAGGAAAAACGTGAAAAACATGGTTTTTAGTAATTATCCGCCATTTTTCCGCCATCTTGAATTGAATTTTATTGAATTTCTTATTGTCGGGTCCTCAGGGTATAAGGACCTTAAGTTTAAAATTTCAAGTGAATCGGTTAATTAGGAATGGAGTTATCGTGTTCACAGACATACACACATACACACACACACACACATACACACACACAGACCAATACTCAAAAATCATGTTTTTGGACTCAGGTGACCTTGAAACGTATAGAAAACTTGAAATTGGGGTACCTTAATTTTTTTGGAAAGCAATAATTTCCTTACCTATGGTAGTAGGCAAGGAAAGTAAAAAATCTGGTGTGGTACACTCACACAACTTCCTTGCTCATTGAACTAAAGCCTCATTATCAAACGAGAATAATTTAGGGGAATAACATAATGACGATTGACGGCAACATATTTGCAACTACGATCAGACTACTGTATATGTGTATATACAATTGTTTTCAGAGTACTTTTTCCTTTATGTAAATGTGAAATTCGATGATTTTTTTTGAAATTCGTCAAAACAGCTGTCTACAGATGAAATATCTTGACTATGACTGTGTTTTTTTATAAACTGCTCTACCTACCGTACCCACGGTATATGGAAGAAGAAAAAGTAAAAACCGTGTACCTACCTATCTCATGCACAGAAGGAGGTTACAAAGTCCATTTCTCAAGGATTGGGTGGACCCCCATTAGTACCCAGGAAAAAGACTCATGTCAGTTGATAGAGCTAATAAATAACTATACAGGGTATAGATTTGAAAAAAAATCGTTAGAGCCGTTTTGAGAAAATCGTGAAAAACATGGTTTTTAGTAACTTCATTTTTCTCAAGAATATTACGGAGCTCCTGCAATTTCTCAGAAATGAGACTCATGTCAGTTGATAGGGCTTATAAATAGCTATCCATGGTATAAATTTGAAGGAATCGTTGGAGCCGTTTTCGAGAAAACCGTGAAAAACATGGTTTTCTAGTCAAATCCGCCATTTTTCTCAAGAATATTACGGAGCTCCTGAAATTTTCCCTGAAATGAGACTTATGTCAGTTGATAGGGTTATAAATAGCTATCCATGGTATAAATTTGAAGGAAATCGTTGAAGCCGTTTTCGAGAAAACCGTGAAAAACATGGTATTTTAGTCATAACCGCCATTTTTCTCAAGAATATTACGAAGCTCCTGAAATTTTCCCTGAAATGAGACTTATTCCAGTTGATAGGGCTTATAAATAGCTATACATGGTATAATTTGAAGAAAATCGTTAGAGCCATTTTCGAGAAAAACGTGAAAAACATGGTTTTTTAGTAATTATCCGCCATTTTTTCCGCTATCTGAATTGAATTTTATGAAATTTCTTATTGTCGGGTCCTCATGGTATAAGGACTTAGTTTAAAATTTCAAGTCAATCGGTTATTAGGAATGGAGTTATCGTGTTCCCAGACATACACACACACATACACACATACACACTTACACACACACAGACCAATACCCAAAAATCATGTTTTTGGACTCAGGGGACCTTGAAACGTATAGAAAACTTGAATTGGGTACCTTAATTTTTTTGGAAAGCAATACTTTCCTTCCTATGTAGTAGGGCAAGGAAAGTAAAAAATGGATAAATTCCCGAAGAAATGATATTCCAAGAAATCAAGTAATCAATCACTTTTCATGAGCGCTCAAATTTGAGAAAAGTACACTGTCTCGTTGAGATCAAAGCCAAATTTCATACAGTTTGAGCGTTCATAAAAAGTTCAAAAAGTCAAACTAAGGAACAAAATTATATGTAGGTCAACTCGATAATCCTGTACCAGAGTCTGTATTGGTCAGCCTAATAACATATAAACTGCCTCGTTAAATTCGACTGGCTCAATTATATGAATCTTATAAGAAATTTCTTCATCTTTCCAACCGTATTCTTAGAATAAAATTTCTACAGATAGTTTTCTAGTTATTGATTTTGTCAAAAATACCTAAAAATCTATACATCTCGAAAACTATATATAAGATCGATATTAGAAAATTTTAATAAGCATTTTTTTGTTACAAATTTTATGGATAATATTATGGTCTTCTGTTGTTGTTACGCTTTCACAGGACACTCTGTATGTATAGGATGTACCAGATACCCCTTCAATAAGGCGGTGGTTGCAGAGTATTGGTCCTATGTTTTCCATTGACTTTATAATGTGACTCAATGTAGGCCTACCTAGAATACATGTATTCTAGGTACCTTGATGTGAATCTAAAGGTGCGTACAGATATACGCGCCTCCAACACGCTCCGCCCTCGCTCCGCGATCGCTCCGATCATGAACGTTACGAGAGATGTTAGTTCTTCTCGCGTTCCACTCTTGCTCCCCGGTCGATCATCAATCGATCTGCTCGAGTGACGTTCGATTGCGGAGCAGAGCGAAAGTCTGTACGCACCTTTACAAAATATAGGAATTGAATATAAATAGAACAACCCCACTCTTCTAATAGAGAAGGCAGTGGTTAAATAAATTTGGCAACCCTCATTTCCACTGATTTTATGATGTGAACATAACTAAAATATATTCTTTACAGAAGAATCCCACCCAATTCAAATTAAAATTTATTCCACACTCATAAGTAGACATACATAAATCAAACAAAGCTCAACATGACAAACACAATCCAACCAAAATGTATAGTAATGAACGGTAAGTGAAAAAAAAAACACTGGCATAAGATGACTCTTGTTCGCCAGTGGGAGCAGGAGATAAGATTATCATACGTTTAACCTGCTTTAAATTGAGTTAGCACAGAAGCAAATATATAAACAGAATAATAATACAGAATTAAATTAATACAGGAGGCGGTGGTTACAGAGAATCAGCGACTCTGTTCTCATTATTTACACTGACTTGTGTATTAGATGAGTGGGATTCTTTTGTAATAGTTATTTGTATATCTAGAGTGAAAAGTGCTGTTTTTTCTCCCTGAGGGGAAAGTTTGAAGCCCGAGGCGAAGCCGAGGGCAACAATTTTCCTGAGGGAGAAAAAACATTTTTCACTCATGATATACACAACATTTTTCCTCCACCTACATTTTTATAAAAACTGCAAATGAAATAATTTTTAAAAACGTATGTGACCAAACAATGTGTTACAAGATAGTCTAAAAAGTAAACAGAAACAGCTGGCTTGTAATCACAGTTCTCCTCCGACAGCACTATCTGTCGGCTAAAGTTGTAACAACAATGACAGCCACAACTACAGCTATGATGAAGTTCCCGTTTCAAATTTGATTAGTTAATAAGTAATATTCGTTGGCTGGTATTTTGAATAACATGGATTAAAAGAAAAAAAATTAAAAATTTTCTAGTATAGTGATATGAAGTTTGTAATAATAATTTCAGCATACAAACATAAATGTTATATATCGATCAAATGTCTGGTTGAGGTATTGAATTTAGTTGATAATGACTACTCTATATGCTTCCTCATCTGAGCTTAGACCTTCTGACCTATTCCAAATGTACGTTTTTAAAATAGAGATGCTTCCCATGTATTTAAATGGAGTCACTTTTACTCCCTAGGGAGTTTTTCTGTTTTTTAGTACCGAGAGCAAAAAGTGACACTTTAGTATCATGTTTCAGGGAGTAAAGTAAGTACTTTTGACAGTAGGTGGAGGAAAAGAATATTTTAGTGACTGTGTGATCACATTGCATGCGTATGGTATAGGTATATGTACAAGTGCCCGCTTGTATGCGTGACCAAGCTTGCAGATAAGAAACAAAATCTGGAAAGAGCAATGGAAACACCCACACTGAACGCGTGCACTTGCTGGTTGCGTTTAGTGTTAGCAGTCACAACGTGTTTCCAGTGGCGTTTCCAGGGGGGGGGGATATGGGATCTACCCCTCCTCCCCCGAAATGGAACCTGAATTTTTTGTGGCTGGTTCAGCCACAAAAATTAGCATCTAATGCCATATTTTCGTTATATTGTACTATGTAAGTCAAGAAATATATAAGGGATGAGAGAATAGCACTGCAATAGCAATGAGCTTTTTCTTATAAAAAGTGAGTGGTCTAGTGTGTAGAATAGAATAGAATGACTCCTTTCATTTTTGTGTAGGGACTAGATAGCAGGGGATAGAGAAACTACAGATAGCACTTCAAAGTTAGTTAACTTTTTACCATCTTTATTATGAAGAAATTCAATATAGCTTATAGTTGATTATAGTTTATTCAGTTCCATGAATATTCTTAAACAAAGCTCCAACAGCTTCTTCTATAGAGTACTCCGTTTATGGTGGACGGGCGTAGTTTCTACCGTGGACAGGAGGGACACATCCCCCTAATATTTGAAAAAAAAATGTTTCCCCCCAAACCAATGTGAGTTTGAATACTCAAGTGAAAATCATGTAAATTTGAAAAAAATTGTTAATAAAGTTAAAACTAAACCTATAAAGTTGGTTGAAATAGTGCTTCATTGGAGCCAAAGTTTAAGCATTCTAGCTTCTTATCTAATAATGAGTAGGCCTTTTACAAAATCACTATTTATTAACAGTTGAATGACTAATAAAATTCTACTCCATTTCATTCTATTTATTAATCGAGAGAACCCATAAGCCTATGACATTTTCAAGGAACAATCGAAATAATACGTGGTCTACTGATCACCAAAAAAACTTGAAGGGAATGTTAGTTTTCAAGTGGAAATTGAGTAAAATCGCACCAAATTGAAGGTATATTTTCAAAATTTTCCGGGGGAGGACCCCCGGACCCACCTTTGGTGCGGGGTTTCCGTACCCCCCACACCCCCTTTTAACTTTATTAACATTTTTTTTCAAATTTACATGATTTTTACTTGAGTATTCAAACTCACATTGGTTTGGGGGGGGGGAACATTTTTTTTCAAATATTAGGGGGATGTGTCCCTCCTGTCCACGGTAGAAACTACTTTTACAATATTTCCATTGATAAATAAATCCTTAGTTTCAACAGTCCCTGGCAATGGCATAGTTCCACCGTTTGCACCAGAGTCGCTTGAATCGTTTCCACAACCAACTGATGAATATATGCGCGCGATACATAGATATATAATTACAGTGTTGCCGTATTGACTCATCACAGTCTTAAAAACAACGGCGTTGGTTCTTCTTGCTCCCTATTCATAATAATATATATTTATGTGCTTGGCATTATAGGACTTATTTTATCTGTGGTTTCAATAATGAAATTAACGTTTTGGTAGAGAGTTAGTGGGGAGGATATTTTTAAATTCTTCCGAAGAATGGACATTGATATGTCCAAAGCTCTGCCAATTTATGTCGATGCATAACAATATAATTATTATCTATAGTTATTATATTACAAATTGCTTTTTCATATCATATACAGTTCAATAATTATTTTCTTAGTCTATATTATGTAAATTCATCTATAATTTTGCTGTATTGTAAGCTATTGTATATAAGTGTATAAGCCAGTATATTGTAATCTACATAAATAAAGACTCAATCAATCAATCAAACCCCCCGGTGTCTCCCTCAAAGTTCAGGTGCTTTCTACTCCAATGTTATGATCCCCCCCGAAATTTTTTTCTGGAACGCTACTGCGTGTTTCAATGGCACTTTCCAGTTTTTGTTTTTCGGCTCATGCATAATCTGACGTGCACTTGCACATATACGCATTCACATACGTGATTCTCACGAAATTTGAATTTGGCGGTACTGACTCTCTGACGGCGGCGGCGCCGTGTGGCGAGGTTGCCATGGCAACGTGCACACTGGCCACGTAGAGGTGATCGTTGCACCAGAGGAAGCACAGACTGCGTGGCTGCAGCACGTCCATGTCGTACTCCCAGTAGAGCTCCACCCTCCGCACCTCGCCCACCTCCTCCGGGTGGGTCACCACGAAACTGCGCGAAGTGCCGTGCTCGAATCGCTCGT